>NC_081550.1:1748280-1822381 GCF_901000735.1 Corylus avellana
TGTTGGTGGATCAAAATTTACGGGAAATTTTGAAACTTTGAAGAAATGCTATTTACTGGAACAAAAATACTGGAAGGAATTCTTTGCAACTCCATTTGATGCATCTCCTTCGCTGGATCTTCAAAGCCAAAATTCTCCTCCTCCCGGTTTTGACGTCGTTGGTGAATCATCCCCAACCAAAGGTGCGGTTTCTGGTTCTTCTTGGAAAGAAAATAATTTTTGGGAAGAAAATAATTCTAGGGTTGATGAAATTAAAAATTCTGATTTTTTAGAAAATAATTCTGTAATTTTTTCTGAAAAAAAATCGTTGTTTTGGGAGTTTTTCTGGAGATAAAACCACTGTTGATCAAAACTACACCGTTTTGATCAACAGTGAAAGGGGCAAAGAAACCCCTGCGTCAGGTATCCCAAACGGCGCCGTTCCATTTAATTGGAACGACGCCGTTCAGGCGTCTGACCCAGGGGCGCGCATTACAGCCCCCCGAAACGACGCCGTTTTGGCGTCTCCAGAAGGGCGCGCCCCATCATCTCCAAACGACGTCGTTCCCCTTCAAAGGAACAACGCCGTTTCGTTCTCGGCAGAGAACGTCTACAGTCCCATTCGGGACGACGTCGTTTCATATCGAAACGACGCCAATATTCGAACTCTCGAGCAGGCGCGTAAAAAACGACACGACGTCGTTTTGGATAAATCCAAAAACGACACCGTTTCGGATTTTCAAAACCCGATCCAAGAAGTGACCCGAACCGGGCCCAAGTGGAAGCATACGGCTCGAAAATCCGTACTGAGAGCCCAAGCCCAAGCAAAAAGGGCCCAAGCCCAATCGGGTCAAGCCCGTTTTCAGCCCAGTACAACCGGATCAGAACCGACCCGAGACCCGCATTGCTACCAGGAGCCCCGATTTGACCCAGAGGTCCGACCCTACCAGGAGCCCCGATTTTACCTTTGCATGCAGTTTTTTTTTTTTTTTCTTCTAATTTCCTTTCTTTCCAATTCATGTTTGAATCCCTGGGTTTGGTATTCTGATATATTCTGGATCTGATTGCAGGGTGTGTACAAGTGTAGGAGATGTTAGAGCAGTTACTAATATTTACCCGAGGGGGATTAATCCTCTGGACATGTAAAGAGCTTGGAAATGCTCTTAGGGGATCACCAATTGACACCTTGATCTGGTCTTGTCTTTTGCAAGAACGACAAGGAGGTGGAAATTTCTGGTAATAACTGCCTTTTCTTGTCTTGTCTTGAATATATGGCTTCTAGCATTTGTGGTCATTATGTTTTAGCATTAATTTTTGTCTAGGAATAAAATATATGTCGTTTATTGTTAAAACACACATTAACTATATGATTATGGTGATCAGAGAATACTATTATAGATGGGCTTTTGGATCCATTTCTTTGCTTTCTCGTTTTGATCCTTGTAGCAAGCATAAGAATCTATGGTTAGTGCTATGCAATAGAATTCCTGGCATTACCAACCCAGCTTTCATAATATACCCTGTTGTTTGTGATTATGAAAATTTTGGTACTTGAAGAATTTGGCAAACATGTCTGGTCATCTCATGGTGCTGAAGGATTGAGTTAAATACTTGTTTAACAATGAGTGCAAGGTAATTTATATGCTCAATGTGTGCTATGATGACATGATGAAGCAATACAAAAGCATTGCAATTAATTAGTTTAAGGCCAACATGATTTACATTTCTTTAACTAGAAGAACACTCTGCAATCAGTGAGAAAATGGAAGTTAGTTCCATTTAATACTAGAATAGTTCATAACTTATTTCATTTTTTTGTGTGTTTTTGAAACCCTATTCTAGCGATAACAGAATTTTTCCTTCTTTTTGTACAAGTACTCTGTTTTATGTCTTTGTATGGAGTGAGATAATTTGCTGTATACATGAATAGGCCTATTGTCTATGTGGTGATCATTTGATTCTAATAAAACAAGTTTCCCTTTCTCACTTCTCAGGCTTTAGATTTCTGGCCAAACAGGAGCTCCCAGGAAGATTTCAAAGGTTGTTGTAAACTGATTTTAGGAGATTGGTTTTCTTAATTTCTTGGAGAGGTAATACCCAATATGATTGTTGGAATTTTTGGATTTCGAGCAACAATTTATGCTGATTTGGACATAATGTTAAGGTTTTTTGGAGATCTTTATAAGCACAATTTTAGGGATAAAATAGAGGACTTGAGGGTATTAAAAATCTATTGTGAGGTCTTGAGTGTCAAGCTTTGTGTTTCTGCCGGAATATGTATTATAATTTAGCTAGTGATTTTGTAATAACTTTGTGTATCTCAGACTTGTATTATTGTGTGCAGGAGGGATATTTTTTAGGATGGCTAATAATGAAGAGACAGGTAGCCCAGGTTGGGGTGCTTCGTTTGAGGTTACCCTCCAGAGAAGCAGCTGCCTCTTAAATACAAAGATCTTTCATTTTGCTTCCCTGGAGGCTTGGAGGTTGGGTGTATGCTTTTTGGGTCAATTTTTGGAATGATCAGTTTGTGTATTTGAAAGTTAGGAGCTATATTTCTTATTGCTCATGACTTCTAGTTGTTCAGCTGCTGTGGAATCATAACTTTAGTTATCTCGAGCGATTTGACTATAAATAGGCTTGATGTAATTCTCATAACTGTTATATAATAACATCTATTATAAGCAGTTTTTTTTTTTTTTTTTTTTTAAATATCATTAGCGGCGACCTCAAGGTCGCCGCTAATGATTTTTTTTATTCTTACGATTATCAATAGCGGCGACCTAGATGTCGCCGCTACTGTCCATCAATAGCAGCGACCTAGAAGGTCGCCGCTATTGACTATCAATAGTGGCGACCCAAAAGGTCGCCGCTACTGACTGTCAATAGCGGCGACATTTTTGTCGCCGCTCTTGACCATCATTAACGGCGACACTCGGCCCATTTCAAGCTTTTTTGTGGCAACAAAAAAAAGTCAATAGCGACGACTTTTAGTCGCCGCTATTGACCCATTAATAGCGGCGACCCCAGATGTTGCCGCTATTGATCATCAGTGGCGGATTAATACCAGCCACTGAATAGCGGCCAAGGGTCGCCGCTATTGATCAATAGCGGCGACGTTTTGCTCATTAGCGGCGACTTTGGGTCGCCGCTAATGAGCAAATTTCATGTAGTGCTAGTGACTTCTGCTTTATCAAACGTGGTCCCAATCGATTAAAAAAGTATGTTGATATAACATAAACATGAAAGTAATTTTACGGGCACCTAACGCAAATCTATCAAACAAAGACAGCTTTTTTTGGATAAAATTGCAGTAATTTTTGTTGTCAGAAACAACAAGAGGAATATCAAAATTACTTATAAGTAAACCACCATGCCCAAGCAAACTCACATGTAGTAGGTCAGAAAATCACTTTTCTTTGAGACAAGCACCAGTTTCATTTCCAAAAAAAAAAAAAAAAAAAAAAAAGAAAAATTCCTGTGTCATGCTTCCCGGCGACAGGCATGGGTCCACGTGTCAGGCTTCATGGAATTTTCGTTGTGTTCTTTGCCACATAGGATCATTCCAGAACAGGAATTTTTTTTAGCAAACCAATTAAATAGGGAAATTCCAATTCCAGCATATGTTCTTCGCCAATCTACAAAACACGTTGGGGGACAAAATCGTCACAAAAAAATACTTGACGTGTGTATATATATTTAAACGCAGTCAGCTCCCATGCCCATGCACAGTTAGAGAAAAATCAAAATGAGCGCGGTAATTTGGTGGTTAACGCTGACACTAATAGCCGTTAGCTCTGCGGTTATTGACGGCTGCTTGCCATCGGACCGGGCAGCACTACTGGCTTTCCGGGCAGCCCTCCGTGAGCCCTATCTCGGCATCTTCAACACGTGGACGGGCAGCGACTGTTGCCATTGGTACGGCGTAAGTTGTGATCCGAAGACTTATCGGGTCGATGAAATCAACCTCGCCGGAGAGTCCGACGACCTGATCTTCAGGCAAGCCCACCGCTCCGGTTACATGACCGGCAACATCTCACACGCCATCTGCAGGCTCAAATACCTCTCGTCTATCACCATCACCGACTGGAAGGGGATCACCGGCGACATCCCCCGATGTATCTCCTCCCTTCCTTTTCTCCAAATCTTGGACCTCACCGGAAACCGAATCTCGAGCCCAATTCCGGGAAATATCGGGCGGCTCCGTTGGCTCACCTTTCTCAGCCTCGCCGACAATTTGATATACGGGAGAATCCCACCGTCCATCACGAAGCTCACAAACTTGATGCACCTAGACCTCCGACAAAACCAACTCTCCGGTAGGATTCCCCGACAATTCGGGCAACTCAAGATGCTAAGTCGGGCTTTGCTCAGTCACAACCGGCTCGCCGGGTGGATACCCCATTCGATTTCCGAAATTTACCGCCTCGCAGATTTTGATCTTTCTTCGAACCAACTCTCGGGTCCAATCCCAGATTGGCTCGGTAAAATGGAAGTTCTCTCAACACTAAATCTCGACGGTAATAAAATATCGGGTACGATTCCGGGCAGTTTGTTGAACTCTAGGATTTTGAACTTAAATTTGAGCCGAAACGCGCTCAACGGTAACATACCGGATTCTTTCGGGCCGAGATCGTATTTCATCACGCTTGACTTGTCGTATAATAATCTGGAGGGCACGATACCGAAATCGTTGGCTTCGGCTGGGTATATCGGAAGCATGGATGTGAGCCATAACCACATACGTGGGCAAATACCACCAGGGTCGCCATTCGACCATCTTTGAAGCATATATAGTCATTTGCTTATATATATATGATGATTGTCTTCGTGGGAATCTGCTAAAAGATTGTTAGAGTAATGTGTAGGGCAATAAGATTTTGTTTGTCGGGATTGGTTAAACAATTCTGTGTACTATATATGGAATTTGTTGGTGAAAACGCAACAATAATTTCATGTTCATTGTTTGTGTAGGGGTCATAAGTTAAGGTTATTGTCATATTTTTTTCCTCGTGTTATGTGTTTATTTGAAGATGGAATAAGATTTCTGGGCTTTCTTTTTGCAGAGATTCTTAGCACTTATATGTTGGGCTAGCTTGATATAATAGATATCTTGATAATTTGTTAATTATAATGGAAATGGGATATTTGAATTGATAATCGAAAGGATTTGCATGATATATACATGAGAATGGATGAGAATATGAAAGAAAGGAGTAAGGCTGATTCGAGGGCAGCCTCAAAGCTCCAAGAAAATGTAAAAGGTTATAAATTAAATGAGTTGTGGACTTTCTACCCTTCTCAGATACTCAATGGGCTTATAAAGTCTCATAATTCCTGCAACTACTTACAGCTGGCCCAACAGAATACAGGTGGCCCCATCTAGCCCAACTAAAGCCCTAATACAGAACATGCGGATAAAGGCCCACTTAATAGACCCATTACATTACACCTTTAGAAATTTCTATGGCTTCAAGTGTGCTACAGAATAAGTATTTTAAGAGGAAGATAAAGAGCAAAAATGGAACAAAAAGTTCTCCATATGAAATAAGCGTATATATACCACCCATGAAAGGTGCTTGTGGAGATTGATGGTGTACTCTCTGGTTACAACCACCCCCAAGCCTTGAAATACCACTTTCAAATTTTTGGGGTAGTGTGACCATCACGCAAGGGCTCAGTACCAATCTCAAGGATTTAGGGTTGGTGTGACCACTCTAATCGCTTAGGACGGTTGCCTTGAGCTATCAGGCAGATCGCCCTGCCCCGAGGAGGAGAGAGAGGTACAATCATTTCTCTTAGTTCAACGGAATGGTAACCAGCACTACAATGCCATACTAAATGATTCCATGTTTATGGCGGAAAGAAAAAAAAAAAAAAAACAAGGGATTTTTTTCCATTAGTTTCCCAAAATGGTGACTTCAAATCATGGTACGTAAGTTAAAATAAAATAAGGTCTATTATATATATGAATCTCTTCCCCAATTTTCTCAAGTTGGTCGCGGAATTTTTGGGGTCACAGAATATATAAATATATGTTCCCAAAGCTGCTCACAAAATTCTTCCATAATTTCATCGAAGCAGGTCACATAGGACAGCAAACATTATTCTTCATGAAAATTAAGAAAAAAGAGACACAACATAGCGTGATTTAAGGTTAGCCTAATTAATTGTAGCATTAATATAGAAGAGAAAATTAAAGAGATAATCATGGTCCTTCTTCAATGCCACGTCGCACGCAGTACTGCACATGTGACATGCCCAATCCCCAACCGAGTTTCTGCAAAAAGGAAACATGGGATCACTCTTGTTTGGTCAATTCTAGAATCCCTGTTGTTGACTCCCCTAGATATCACCTAAACACTTTCAAATTAAAAAAAAAAAAAGGAGCATTAGATTCAGAGTCATTGGAAACCAATGATAGGGGGAGCTTAGATAGTAGAAACCGCATGTACTCCCTCAAGCTCGGTTGAGCCATAGCCTGATGATCCAATCCCATTAAAACATCAATAAGATGCAAAGAAATTCACCTAAACACTTGAATATTACCACATGTTTTATGCAGAATATTTGTTAATTTCCAACTCGATCATTGCCTATTTATTATCAAGTCTTTTAACAAATTAAGTTGTATTTTCGCATGAAATGATCTCTCTCACACAGAAAATCCTACTTCTGCCCTAGATCTATCTATTGCTAGAGAGAAGCCCAAGCACCTATATATATATATGAGAGCTTCATTTTATTTATTTATTCATTTATTTCTTTTTCCAAAATTTGCTTTTAATCAGTAGTGACAGAAAACGTTCAAAATTGCTTCACAATTAATCAAATTAGCTCATAATTAATGTTGGGAAAAAGGGTTAATTTTCTGCTGGCACTCTTAACTGATCACTTCATGTGCAAGCAGAGACATAAGATTGTGGTCGGCCACAAAAATAAGGTTTTTGACTCTTAAGCAATGTCAAATGTGTGGTGACATTGTTTGATTAATTATTGTTAATTAGTTTAAATGACCAAATTATTGAACCATTTTGAACACCCATCTGCTGGGATCCTCGGAGATGTCCAGCACATGTACACCACATGCATGCTTAATCCCAATCATCTTGCCACCTAAAAAACACTCATAACACTTTGTTCAATCAAAATTCAAAATATCTCATCCTCTTTATGCAAGCCATATGGTCTTTTACCAAATGTGTTTTTAAAATTAAAATTGACTTGGTGAGTGTTTGAAGAATAATTTTTCATTGCCTGTGAACAAGATCTTTGACATGTTTATAAGAAATGAACAACCATCTCTTATGGAACCGGTTTTATAAGATGAGTTAGGTCCACAAATTTCTTCATAATATCAGAGCCTACCACAGGACGAATGGAGGCCCACACTATTTACCCTGTGACAAGGACCAGAAAAAATACCGGCCTGCACGTGAGGGAAGGTGTTGAGGAATAATCTCATATTGCCCGTGAACAAGATCTTGGATATGTTTATAAGGAATGGGCAACCATCTTTTATAGATCCAGTTTTATAAGATGAGTTAGGCCCATAAATTTCTTCAATGAGATTGTGACACGTACTTAAATCTAAACGGGTACAGTTTGGAACCGACTGATCATTAGAATTGGAGCACGCACGTGCTCTAATCCTAATGGGTCCGGTCCTAATTAAAACCAAATCCAAACCGAATCTTTAAAAAAGTCTTCAAAGCTACATAATTTATGAAAAGATATATGCATGATCGATTGTTCTCAATCGTTCAACTTCGCAAAAATAATGGCCCACTTACATGATCTTCATACTGGTGGGTCAGCTTTTTACAGCTATACGATGGAGAAGTTAGACCATATATGCAGATCATTCTTTTGGATAGATCTTAGCATTATTTGCACAAAATGTTTTGCAAAAAGATATGCACAAGCAAAGATCGAAAATAAAGTTGCAATTTTTCACTCAAATGAATTCTATCTAATTACTAACCTATTTTGCAATTGAATTGCTTGTTTGATCCTCATCCACAACATCAATGGCCAAAAGATGACGATGATTGGGTAAAATGGGCGATCCAGATTATAATCAAATGGGTAAGAGTAATGCTAGATACATCTTTTTATCTTTCTAAAATTCTCTTAAAGTTAATGTAGCTTTTAAAATCACATTAAATTTTAGATGAATCATACTTGAATTTTAATTCAATAATAATTTTAAAAGTCACGTCAACTTCAAAAAATTTTAAAAAATATAAAAAGATGGTATATGTCATTACCGGACAAATTGGTGTCAATATTGTGCAATTATTAAAAATAGACTAGTTCCTGAGGAGCAGTCGGATGGCTCCATTAAGGGGGACAAAGATTCTGGCACTAGTGATGGTGGAGCCATCAGCCGATACAAATATTGTACGATGACGTTTTCTGGACAAAATGTAGCCATCATGCATGCATATGTGCATTTACTCCCTTTGTAATTTGGTACAACTTTTATTTAAGTTTGTGGTTCCTTTCTATATATTTTTCGTAACATTAATTGACGATTAATTGGGTGAAAAGAAAAAGACATTACATACATAAGTCTCCTTAAATTCTTTTTTTGTTTGTGTCTTTTTTTATTTTTTATTCAGATTATCCTTAAAGTCTCACAACTTCAAAATATGCCGAATGGTCGTAAATTCCATTTTAATTGATATATATATATATATGAACTTGAACTCTAACTCAATAAGTGCGACTTAATATGTAGAATATTCATGTTCAAATAGTAGTTCAATCGACTGTGGACTACGCCTAATAAATTAGAGATTACTAATTCGAATCTCTTCTCTCCACATTCCCTTACGTGAACATATCAAAAAAAGAAGAAAAAAATGTAGAATATTCAATTAAAATAAAAAGTAAATTCAAGAAACAATATTCTTGTTGACTCAAAACTTTTTCTCTAATACAATAATACCATTTATTTTAAATTTTAAGGTAATAAAAATAAAAATATTTAATTATTTAATTAATATTTTAACATTTATACAAATAACAAGTCGGAGCAATTCGAATAGCAAAAAAAAAAAAAAAAAAAATTCGAAGGTCGACGTAAAACTACCAAGTACGTGTGCAAGCGTACACCCCATGACCAATACCCCTCCCTTCAAAGCTTATCCACTCCACGTAATTTGGGCTGTTCTTTTATCAGATAGTATTAACTGGCTAGCTCCCTCCATATTTCTTTCTCCTTTTATATATATATTTCAACTAAAAATAGGATAATGTTGAAAGAAACCTATGCCGACATTGGATATTAAAATATTCTGTCCAATTTGATTTATGTATAACAGGATTCGGATCCCTAGAATTCTTAGAAGAATTTTAGTTTATGAAATTTTAGATTTAAGTCATTTATTTTCATTCGATGGCCATTATTTTACCATATATCTCATTACTAATAAAATAATGATGATTATTAATATTATTAAAAATTTAAATATTATTTTATTAGTAGTAGGACATGTGACAAGATAATGACTCTTTGATAAAAATAAATTGTCTGAATTAAAATTTTAGAAATTAGAATTCTTCTAAAAATTTAAGGGGATTTGAATCTGTATAACAGTGGCCGAAAAGATCTTAAAATCACTATTCACTCATGTTACATATGTCAGACATTTATACTACGTACGTAAGCTTAATATATCAATTCACAGCATATGATTTTCATTTTTTTTTTATCTTTTTTTTTTTCAGAAAAAAATGAAGCTGCACGCACATCACATACACTTTTATGTATCACATAGTGCATTTAACAACTATCACATCATTTTTATTTAACAACTATTTTATAAGAAAATCATTGTTATTCTTTAATATTTATAATTTTATCGCCGATTACAATAATTGAAGTGCAGACTGAAACATTGTAGTCAATTTCTACGGAAAGTGATTGGGGGTATTACAATTCCTTTATATAATATATATTTTGGTGGTTAGAATGATAAGTATTCGCGTAAACTGTCATGATTATTTATAAATATAAATAGTGTCATGTAAATAGGACCGTGGCCATTCACATTTTAGTGGCTAACATAACAAGTGCATGTAAATAGTCACATCAATTTGTAACATGTTCTCCAATGATTCAATGAGGCAAACAATCACAATTAGAGGTGAGCAGACTAACTATTTATCGCCTACTGACCATCTATCGATTGCCCTAAATTGTCACAGGCCGACAATCAACTTCTGGCGATTGGTAGGTAGAACAAAACTATTGTTTCGATGTTGATTCAATTTGGTAGGCAGTAGAAAAAAATAAATTTATCAGTTAACCGACAACTAACCAACTTAACTAATTTTTTAAGTGAAATTTGAATTTTATTTATTATACTTCTTTATTGTTTTGTCCAACTAATTTGTGGTTGTTTCTTTTGTTTCATGTCTCATGGATTTATTTTTTATTTTCATTTATAAACACATATGCCTTAACAACTATAGAGTTATAAGGAAGTTAATAAATATTAGGGTTAAATACCAAATATCCTCCTGGGGTTTGGTAACTTTATTTTTATCCAATGGGGTTTCATTTTTATCACAGGACCCCCTTGGAGTTTTGATAAAGGACTAAGTTAGTCCATCAATTAGTTGACTGTTAGTTGACCGTTAGGACTGACATGTGAACCAATCAGATGTTGACACGTGACACATATTTAATTTTTTTTTTTAAATTAAAAAAAAATGTATTTAAAAAAAAAAAGAAAAAAAATTGGGGCTGGCCTGGCCACCCCCATGGCCAAAGGGGGTGGCTCCCAAATGGCCGAGCTACCCCCAATTTTTTTTCTTTTCTTTTTTCTTAAAAAAATACATTTTTTTTTTTAATTTAAAAAAATTAAATAGATGCCACATGTCAACATCTGATTGGTCCACGTGTCAGTCGTAACGGTCAACTAATGAATGGACTAACTTGATCCTTTATCAAAACTCCAGGAGGTCCTGTGATAAAAATGAAACTCCAGAGAGGTAAAAATAAAGTTATCAAACCCCAAAAAAGTATTTGATATTTAACCCTAAATATTAACATAAAAACTTGTAATCCGCCCCTTATTAACCGAAAAATTCAAAACTATTTTTTTGTTGATATGAATTTGGTTAATTGATAGGTGCTCTTACGGAGATCGACTGAACCAACACCCATCCCTAAACACAATAAAAGGTCCAGCTGGAAGCATGACACGTGATGAATCCATTGAATCCCATGTCAATCAATAGCCAAAAACACCAAATAAAAAATAAAAAATAAAAAATAAAAAATCCTTGTCAATCTACAAAACCACGTTAGGGGCAAAATCGTCAAAAAAAAAAAAAAACTTGATTTCTCTCTCTATATAAACTTAGTTAGTCCACTGTCCACTTGCCCATGCTTCACTCCCCAACGTAATCACTGCAAAGCTTAAAAAATGAGCATGGTTTGGTACTTAACGCTGACACTGCTCGCCGTTAGTCCGGCGATTATTGAGGGCTGCCCGCCGTCAGACCGGGCAGCGTTGCTGGCCTTCAAGGCGACCCTCCACGAGCCCTACTTGGGCATCTTCAACTCGTGGACGGGCGCCGACTGTTGCCACAACTGGTACGGCGTTAGCTGCGACCCGGAGACCCGCCGCGTCGCCGACATCACCCTCCGTGGAGAGTCCGAGGACCCGATATTCGAGCGGGCCCACCGCACCGGTCACATGACCGGCTACATCTCACGCTCCATCTGTAGTCTCACGCGCCTCTCCTCGATCATTATCGCTGATTGGAAGGGCATCTCGGGCGAGATCCCCACGTGTATCACCTCGCTTCCCTTTCTCCGAATCTTGGATCTTATTGGCAATAAGATCTCGGGCGAGATTCCGCACGATATCGGCCGGCTCCAGCGGCTCTCCGTCCTCAACTTCGCCGATAATCTCATCTACGGGAGTATCCCACCGTCCATTACGAACCTTACCGGCCTGATGCACCTGGACCTCCGAAACAACCGACTCTCCGGCGCGCTTCCCCAAAATTTCGGGAGACTCGGGATGCTGAGCCGAGCTTTGCTGAGTCGCAACCAGTTCTCCGGGCCGATCCCAGCTTCGCTTACCCAAATTTACCGCCTTGCGGATCTGGATCTTTCTTTGAATCAGATCTCGGGTCCAATCCCGGACTCACTCGGTAAAATGGCGGTTCTCGCAACGTTAAATGTCGACGGCAATAGAATATCAGGTAGAATACCGGCTAGTCTGTTTAGCTCCGGGATTGGTAACTTAAATTTGAGCCGAAACGCGCTTGACGGTTACATACCGGACGTTTTCGGGCCGAGATCGTACTTTACCGTGCTCGATTTATCGTACAATAATTTGAGGGGTGCGATACCCAAATCTGTGTCTTCCGCTTCATATATCGGACACATGGATTTGAGCCATAACCACCTATGTGGTAGAATACCGGCCGGTTCGCCGTTCGACCATCTGGAAGCGTCGTCGTTTGTTTACAACGATTGTCTTTGTGGGAAGCCGCTAAAAGCTTGCTAGACTAATATGTTTCGGCCGAGATAGGTTGGGGTTTGTGTCGGTAAACCGACATATGATGAATATGTTTGTATTACGTGATACTAAATTAGTACGTAGTCCTCTATATGTTGCTAATTAGTCGATTATATTTTGT
This sequence comes from Corylus avellana, assembly GCF_901000735.1. Taxonomy (NCBI): domain Eukaryota; kingdom Viridiplantae; phylum Streptophyta; class Magnoliopsida; order Fagales; family Betulaceae; genus Corylus; species Corylus avellana. The sequence continues at coordinate 1,760,926 of NC_081550.1, forward strand.
GTTTAATCTACGTTGTACGTGATTTGCATGGATGGGTTTCCGGAGTGGGAAAAGTAGTCATATTGTAATGACCCAAAAGTGAGTATGATTTTGAAATTATAAAAATAAAAAAAGGAATAAAAAAGAAAAAAATAATTTCCAGTTTTAAGCAAAGAAACAAATAGGATTTTGTACTTTAATTTGGAGTTTAATGGTGATCGAGTACATGCATTTTAGTGAAAAGATACTTTGAAAACCCACCAGTCATAGATGCTCCATATTTACTGGTTGCCATTGCCATATAGTTGTCATTTGTCACACCTGGCCTATCATTGTCATCTTTTTCTTCGTATTATGTCCTATTATAGAAGTCGATTGCCCGAAACTTGTTTCAATAAGTAAATATTTTTTGTTTAATTTATTAACGATTTGAACAATATCAAAATTGTTAAGATCTCTACCCTTAAAAAGAAAAATGTTTGTAGTATCAATTGCATGCAACTTTTGCTGTAATAGTAAGAGAAAATTATTATAGGTTGTGTAGGCCTATTAGTATATGGTTGGTTTAACTTATTTAAATGGATCAAAACAACTATAAAGTATAAATTAAATCTATCTATATTTGATTTAAAGGATTTATCTCAAATGATTTGATTGGTTTAATGGTTAGTATGGTATAATTTAGGAAATTTTCCGAATAGTTCATGAGTTTGAATATTCATATAACAAAAATTGTGTTTTAAAGTGATTTTATCTATAAGGAATATTTTTACAAAAACCCTAGTTCTAGAAACCCTAGCCGCCTCTATTTATTATAGTACTGAATTTAAGAGGAGGAGTTTGTAATACTTCGGTCCTATATTGAAAAGATGAGAAGAAACCCATATAGAGTGGGTGGTTTATAAAAATAGTTAGAGTGTTAAATCCCACATTGCTTAGTAACTTAGTTACTAAGTGAAACTGAACGCTTTAAATTAACTAGTCCTTTTGAGATAATAGAGCAAATTTTGCTAGACCTTTTCTCTAGGTCGTTTCAGTAATTATGGAAGGAATGTCCTTGAGCATAAAAAAGTAGAAAAAAGGGGTTGAATTTTATGAATCAGAACAGAGATGAAACAGCTCATCGTGAAAAGACAAAGGAAGGTTGGTGGGGGAAAAGTCTGGTAATCATGATGTATGATGGAGGTGATAAGGTTTCTTTGCCACATGATGGGGATAATCATCATCGATCGATCGAATTCGTCGGCGTTGCTGGAAGAGATCAGCAAAATCTTCTCTGAAAGTGTGTACATTCACTTGAACCAACTAACAGAAAGAGATATGGATTGGATTTGGGGTTGCGGTCTGTGACTCTGAATATTAACAGCAGGACACAGCACACGTGAAGATACGTTATGCATTTAAAGTAGAGGGGTCCAGCGGTGGAAATCAAAGTTGCAGCGGTGGAACCAAGATCCTCGTCACTTTGAAAGCGCCGCATGAGTGGAATTGAAGCTTGTTTTTTAAGGAAGAGACATGCCAGAATATATATATAAAAAAAGGAAGTAATACGTCAAACTAATTTACCTGATATATAGCTCAACCTAACCCACCAAGCCCGGGTTTCAATGTCATAATTTATTAATTTATTTGTTTTTTTAAAATAAATATATTAACAAATAATTAAAAACACAAAATACTCGTCAAAAAATAAAAATATACCTATATTATTGTCACATTAAAATAGTTTTCAAAGAAAAAATTAAGTTCAAAATTAAAAAAAAAAAAATTGCAATGTTCTCCGAACTTGTAATGTTCCTACCAAATTGTTATTGAGGTTGCAATGTTTTCTTTTGAGCAAATTTTAAGTTTTATTTTAAAAATTTTCTAGTTTTTTTAATAAAGTTATCATAAGAGATATTTTTGTCATTTTTGCAAAATAGGAGAACATTGCAATAATTGAAGTTCAATGGAAACATTAATTGTGAATTACTTGTAACTTGGTAGTTAGAACTTAGAAGAGGGTAAATATACCTTTAGAATAATAATAAATAAAATAAAAGATATACTCATTAAAACACATTTAGCAAACATACCCGGATTTTTTGGGATTTACTAGGACTTAATAAAAGATTCGACTCTCCAACCTTCTCATCTCACACAGTGCCTTCTCATCTCACACCCTTGTTCACTGTGTTACAGTTTTCTTTGACCTTTTAATTTATTTGTTTATTTCTGGTGCACATTGTCGAATACACTTTTTATCTAAAAATGTGTTTAACTTAAAAGTTCTTTTTTTTTTTAAAAAAAAAAAAAAAAGTACAAAAGAAATTGAAAACGCTTTTAAGGGTTAAAAAAATTCAAAAATAGCAAAATCGCACTTTTGACAAAAATTTAAAAATAAAGCTTTTGTCAAAAAACGTTTTTGACTTGAGAGCTATATTTCTCAAATGCAATCACAAACATGTTCTTACTCTTTTAACAATCCTAAGTGTAACATGTTAATTAGTGCACAATTAAGGGTGCGTTTGGGATTGTAATTTCGCAAGAATAATTTACGTTTTTAAAAGATATCGTAAAACGTAAAATGTTTGGCATTGCGATTTAAAAAGTACTTAATTTAAAATAGAAAAAAAATTTACAATTTTGATAAGCAGGCTAGGAAGTGCTTATTTGAAAAAATGCGAATTTAAACCAAAATTAGGATTTTGCATAACAAATATTTGATAAAAAAAAATACTTTTTAACATGTTTTACCAAACGTCTTTACGATTTTAAAAAATGACAATTTCAAAAACACAATTTTAAAAATCGCACTTATTGAAACCGCAATCTCAAATGGACCATAAGAAAATTTTGGAAATATCTAGTTTCTAGACATTTTTCAGCAGCTAAAACAGTTGTCTAGTTCAGATATCATTATGCAATCAACATTCAACACTACTTTGATTCTTTGGACCAGATAACACAAATGATAGTTTCGTTGAAATTGTTCAAATATGGGTAATAACCGACTCATTTCTTTATTCAAAAACATTTTGTCACACAACACAACCTTGATAGTCCCCCTCAGAATCGCAATAATCATAGGAAGTCTCATGTAAGATAAAAGTGAAAATAAGCAGAATCAATTGATGTGGTCAAGAAACAGTCAGAGAATAGACCCCAAAAAAAAGCCGTACATAGGCTTTACAATCCATTACATCAACTCACTGTTGCTCAAGTGTTAATGATCTAGTCAATCCCGAAACATATCAAAAATAGGAAGTAAAATAGATATGGAATGAATGAGTCACCAAATATCAGGCTACTATTCAATCATCTTCTTCGATGACCCTGGTGCTCAATCCCTTCAAACCTTCTGGTGGAATCTCAGTGACAGTGACTAGTGAATAGAGCTCCTCCTTTGCATCTTCCTCGTCATTTCTTTTCCTGGCAATGCGCACTCGAATCCTCCTAGGCACACTTCGGATCCCCCGGCTCCATATAAGCTTGTTCAGCTTCACATCCACCCTGACATCTGTTGTTCCCATAGCCTTCTGGGCAAACTTCCTTATCTCCTTTATGGCCTTTGGAGCCTTCTTTTTGAATGTGCTACAAACAAAAAAAATACACACACCGTCTGTACTTTAATTTCACTTTAATTTCTAACGAAATACTACAATCTCATGACACCAAATGAAAGTCAGAGAATTGCTGTCTCAATTCAGAGACAATAAGAAGGAACTCATGGTTATGTATAATCCAAATCAAAGTATGACAAAAAAAAAATCAGAATTTGAAATCACATGAAGTTATCAAAATGCCCACAAGTAACATCATAAACAGCACTTGATACCACAGAATGAAAACCTAATGATTCTACCCTCATTGTATTCAGTTAGACCGAATCTTGTCATAGGATACACGAGGTAAGTATTACCACAAGGCCTATCATTAATTAATGCTGTTGTACACTCCAACATCACAAGCTAAATCCATTCCAACAACACACAAGGGCACTCCAATTCAGAATGAAAACCTAATGATTCTACCCTCATTGTATTCAGTTAGAACGAATCTTGTCATAGGATACACGAGGTAAGTATTACCACAAGGCCTATCATTAATTAATGCTGTTATAAACTTCAACATCACAAGCTAAACCCACTCCAACAACACACAAGGGCACTCCAATTTTTTTTTTACAAACTCAAGGATGTTCCTTCTCAAATGTCTAGACAGAATCTATTCAACCTATGATATCTGAAATTCTTATGGAAAAAAAAAATGGACTCAAAAGCTCGTATGTAATACACCAAAAATCTCACTTCCCCAAACATGACGAAAGAGATTTTGTTTTTCATGTTCTAATCCTCCAGCTATTGCACTCTTTCACGGATCTATACACATATCCCTTCGAGAGGGATATCAAAGCTCACCACTCGACATAGAAAAGTCAGTCGAAAAAGTTGACCAACTTAAATAACACTTTTGATCTCGTGTGACAAAATCCACATCAACAAATCTTCACATCAAGGCAAGATGGATAGTTGATAATGCGACTTGAATTCTGTCATGTGAATAAAAAAAAAGTGGGATACAATGGTGGTGAGAAACACTCAATTAGTAACCCCTAATACACCCAATATCTCACTCCCCTCACATGCGAAAAATAGAATTTTTCTTGTTCTAATTGTCCCATTGTTGCACTCACTCGAATGAAGAAGAATGCACAGGTATATATAAATCTCACTAACTGACATCAAAAGGCAATCACCAAGTCTTTGCAATGCATTTCAAATGCTTGGCATATAGCCACCATCAAGCACTATGGACACACAGTGAAATTGAAATGCTCCATTTACCATAAAAAATAAAAAACTTAGAAAGTACAAATCCATCATTTTGATGGCTATTAAACAGAACGCCAGTGGTCACGCAATTTACTGCAATGCGTTCCTTTAATTTCAATGCGGCATCAATACGCACACTAGATTTGAAAGTAAATATACACTTAACGTCTCTAACATGCAAGAACTAAATTGTAAAATGCAATTAAAAAAAAGCAAAATGAAAGATAGTGATACAACAGCCAATACTCAGGATTTGATTTGAAAACATTGCTACATACAATCTTGGATAACCAACCAGATAAAAACAATCGGCCAAAACAAACCCATCGTACATACTACATACAACCGTGAAGATAGGCGAATTTGTTTCAGCAAACTATGGTTTTTAGCTCAATACCGATCCCAAAGGTTTTGTTTTGGTCTCTGAAAAAGATTTAAAACGCTTTCAAAAATCATTTTAAGCACTTTCTGAGATCCAAATTAAGCCCAAAACTCAATCATTCTCCTGTAGCTGAAAATTCAACCTCAATCTTAAACCCACCTCGTAAATTAAATGAAAGGTTCAAAATTTATACGGTTCCAAATGTGTTGCAGATCCAAGTAATTTAAGAGGAAGACGACAGAGAATAAAACTAGAAACAAAAGTTCACCATAAGAAATTTAAAGCGTTGAGGAGCCTATATACCATCCATGAAGGCGCTTGTGGAGATTGATGGTATATTCTCTGGTGACAACCTCCTCTTTTCTTCCTCTGCTCGTCTTCTCCACCATTTTTGCAGGCTCTGAAGCTCCGCCGCCAAAACAAACCGTAAACCCTAATTGATGGAATTACAAAGCCTAGCTGACACTGCTATGAAGCCAAATATAAATATAGTGGTTGTGTTATATCTAAAATGCCCTTGAAGTAGTGGGTAAACTACAGAAAAAACCTTGGGTGGGCAATTTGGGCTCCAGTTCAGTGGGCCGGTGCGATTGGGTCGGGCATGATTGTAGCGGCAATATGGGGATTAGAAAGTTTGGTGCCAAATTGCACAAATAGTAACTTAATTCTATAAAATAAATGCTCTTTCTTTTTTTTTTTCTTTTTTTTTTAAAAAAAAATCTAGTGAAAAATACATTTCTGCTGAGTTGGCATGCTCTATCCACTATTAATAATTTTTTTTTAATAATTTTTTTAATTTTAATTTAGAGTAAATAAAGCATGCCAACTCAATAGAAATATACTCGAGATGGACGCTAGAATGCAAATAAGCATTTTTCAGGTCTTAAAAGAGTAGGCTCAATCAATTGGGGATTACGCCTTCTTTTCCCCCTTTTACTCTCCTTGTACGGACATGTAAAAAATAAAAAAATAAAAAAAGCATTTTTCAATTTGTAAATGAAAAAACTATAATTACCCTTCTTATATGCTCAAACTTTCATATAAACATGATAAAGCTACTGATTTGTTCATGATTTTACTAAGTCTACCCGACAGACTTGTATAAAGTAGAAGTGTTTCATGAAAAATTATAGCTTTGTGTTTTGAAACATCATCTAAGCCAATAAATGCATTGAATTGTAGATCAGTTGAATGAAAAACTCACATAGGGATCAGCCATAGTGGAGCCCAAATCCCATGTGATTTTATTTCGATGTTTTTCAATCCTTTAGATTGCGTAGATGTTGGGTAAACTCTCTAATATTCAAAAAGAAAGCTTTTTGGGATGATTTATGGTTCTGGACAGAAACTGAACCATTAGCAAAAAAATTACAAAGAACACTAGCCCAGCATCCCACAATCTCCTTTTCTCAATTTCTACATTCTATAGATTTTTTCAATAATCAAAGAGCCTCAAATCAACATTAAACTAGAAATTTGAAGAAACAACTCTTGAGAGGTAACAAGAAGAGGATATTTATTATCTAAGCAATTTACATGGACTTCTCAGTCAGTCCAGTACATAGATTATTAATCATGAAATTTGAAATAAGCAGTATAATATTCATCCCTGAAGCTCAGTAAGGGTGCCAGAAGAAAATTCCTCCTCACCCCTGTGGCTACAAAGCTCATAGGATGATACTCACTAATTCCCTTGCTCAACACAAAGCTAGCAGCCTGACTAAAATCATCTGATGATGATGAGTCTGATTTGCAGCTGAGCTTTACGCTTTTGCCTGAATTATACACAAAGCAATCCTTGTTGCTTTCCGACTCCAAGGATACCGTTTCAGCCTTTCCATCCAATCCTGCAACCAACCGGAAACCAGAAGAGCCGACACCACTAGGAGAGTCTGAAATTCCAAGGTCTTCATCCTTTCCTTTGTGTACTAGAACCATTCCAGGAAAATCGAATGGTTCTAGCATGACTGATTCGCCAACAGCATCATTTATAGTCCAAAAATTTCCAGAAGAGTCATTCAAGATGAGTCTGAAAGTGGCATGAACAGCAGAAGCAGTGCCGGATTCTGGTAACTTTTGCATTGCGATCGATTGGTTTGAATTAGTTAAGACAACAGTTGAATCTCCAGACTTTTGGGACAAGGAAACCAGATGAGTATTATAAGAAGCAGGGATTGGACTAATCCAGTCTGAAAGAGAGTTGGCTGACCCTCTTTTGAGGTCCCAGTCGTCACTCGTATGACCCGCTAGCAGATATGGGCCATAAAGTATTGCCTGAACAGAAGCATGCTCTGGCCGGTCATCTGAAGTTCATTAGAACGACATTGTCAATAATATATCATCCATACCAATTCTTTTCCTGATTATTGAAATTATGCAGGGATGTACGAACTGCTCAAGTAGATTATCCCATGAAAATACCTTGAATAGCTTCTGTTCTCAAACTAATGGGCAGCTGAAGAGTTAGTTTGTCACCAGATCTCCAGCTTCTAGGGACTGATAGGAAGTTACCTGCATCAGGATATGATTAATCAAGAAACTCTATCTATCTATCTCTGAAGTAAAGAACTACAGTTCTTTTTCAAGAAACTCTATGGTTTGCACCAAAAATACATTATGCAGGTGAAAAGGATCAAAATAGTTAGATAAATACAATTCCCCACCAAAAAAAAAACTGCTAAAATATGCTGGGTCCCTTTTTTCTTCTTTTCAAGAAAAGCTAACATATAGTCTATAGAGAGAAGAAATTCACACCTGGAGCCGGTAGAGGCAAATTCTGACCATTTAGTGATGCCTTTGCACCGGCTGTAGACGTCCAACTTGGTATCCGCAAGTTCAAGTTAGATAAATGGCTCGGTCCCTGCATATCAGATCCAGTATAAAAGCTATTCATACCCATGCTGAAACCAAATAAATACAGTGAGCACTAGCAGAAAGAGAAGCACACGTCAATACGAACAGTACTTGGACCAATGACACCTCTCAACTGGAGATCAGACAAAAGAAACAGCACATGTTCATATGTGTTCCATGTTTTCCAGAACTGCCTTCAGATCCATGTTTTACTACCACTAGATCAAAGCTTGTCGATAGAGGGTAATTCCATACTAGAAAAGTATTAATATGGTGCAATATAGTATAATCATATGATAATTAGCAATTGTGTGTTCCTTGTCCAAGTAAGTGACATCAAAGGGTAAATATATTCAGCAGTGATTTCTTGGTTACTATAATCAAAGAGCAAAATTAACTTCTATGTGGCTTTTAAGAGAAATGTATTCTTAACCAGTACCTCCTTCGAAGAAAATGTCAATGTCACTTGAAGGTAAGGATCCCATGAACCAACAGGATCAACCTTCTGATTGAGCAAACTTTGTCCGGATTTCCAATCAAGTGAGCTTGAGATATACTGGATGATGTACAGACCAGGAACTTCTCCTTCCTCTTCAAAATAAATGGAATCTCCTAACTTTGAGAATGATTCAATTCCTACAGAAGTAGCATGAAAAAATACTTATCAGATGGATGGAGTGCTAAAGAGATGCAACATTAATGGTTACCACTCAGCATTCATAACAGAGATAACAAGTAGAAAACCAGGTTAAATTGTTCAATCAAAACAATTATAATGTGAGAAAGCAAATCCTCAGATTCCATCAAATTAAGAATGTGGTGAAATCAAAAGGAAAAAAAAAAAGTAGACACCAATTATGTTAAATTATTAATTAAATGATTAAATTCATCATTTCTTATCAACTTAAGCTTTTGGGATAAATGATGATTTAATGTGGTATCAAAGCAAAAGTCCCGAGTTCAAACCCTAATTCCACAGTTTACCCCCATTTTAGTTAAATATTCTACATATTGGACCTCATTTGTTGAGGAAGAGTTTGAGCCCACATGTGAGGATGAGTGTTAAAGTATTAATTAAATTATTAAATTCACAATTTCCTATTAATTTAAGCTTTTGGGATAAGTGGTGTTTTAGCACATTCTAAAGCAATAAATTTGAAATTGACAATCAATTCACACCTGTGCCATAGCAACACCAAAATGACCGATCTGTTGTTCCCCATCCATGGTAACTTACAGCCTTGGAAACTCCACGACCTAGTGGGAGCATGTAAATCATCACTCCAGGATTCGTTCCTCTTTGAATGCTTAGCACGCCATTTGTCAAGGCGCGCTCATAATAGTCCGCATATGCTATTTCCTTGGTCCATGTAAATAGGTGGCGAGAGACCTACAGAATCAGTGAGACATGGTAAAATACTAAATTCCCAGTTGCCATAGTAATGTAGCTTGAAAAAAAGAAAGAAAGAAAGAAAGAAAAGAAAAAGGCCATACACACAAATCCGTGATATCCAACATATGATGCAATTATTTTAGTTAGATTGCTAATTATAAATCAATTTCCAACAAAAGGACCAATCGAAAATTCCATCATCACTATAAAGGGGAAAAAGAGAAGGCATACCTTCAGCATGTTATAAGTTGTACAAGATTCTTCATTCTCTGTCTGTAGAGTGCTTGCCAATCGCTTGGGGTCTGACCTGCCAGGCGCAAGGGGAGCAAAATGATACACATCAGAAGAGAGTGTGAAAGAAACTAGCAAAAATCATGTAAAAAATAAAATACACATAGGATTTGAAATAACTGTTCTTATTCACTCAGTGTACCATATAGAGATTCACACAAGAGTAAAATGAATAGAAATATGAAGTACTAATATTACCAGAACTCATCGGCTGATGTGCCTCCTGTTGCATAGCTATGAGAAGAGTTGACAATTTCCATGAAGAACGTCCCTATTGCCTGGTACACCATAATTGAATGAACATTATAAATTGGGAGATAAGTTCATGACCATATGTTTATCATATGAACCTTCAAAAGAACAAAAACTAACCCTAAATGGCAATTAAAAGATCAAATTCTTTTGACAACAAAGATGCAAGACAAAATGAATAGGAAGAAGAGAAAGGTCATCAACAACTAGTGGATAGGGAGGGTAAAAAAGCATATTGTAATTACGCACGAGCACTAGAAGTGATGCCAGGCTTTGCTGGATATAGTTGTTCAGATGATCTATATTTATATAAAGCAATTTACCTTATAAAGTGGATCACCAGTTACTTCATACCGCATTTGAGATCCTATAACAATTGGGATATGTGTATTGGCATGAAAACCAGATATGTCATCAGCCTACAAGCGAAAGAAATAAACTTTTGTTAAATAATAGTAAGTATGAAAATCAGAGTTTGAAGTAACTTGGAAACTTCAATATGAATCAATCAAGCATAAAATCAATGTGGTGTTCTGAGAGAAGAAGAATGTGTACAATAATTCATCAGTGAATTTACTACCATCATATTGCATTTTAATTTCTAGTAAGATATTAAAGATTACTACTTACATTCCTTAATAAGTATCAAGACACAAAATTGGACAGTCTACGTGCTACTGATATCGGTTATTGTCACACGTAATTGGCTCCAGACGTGAAATAAATGATAGGCCGGAAATTACAGAATATTTTCCACTGGTTAAGCTGGATTAGCCAGAGAGGACTGATTCAATTTGTTTATGAAATAAAGTAGACAGGATAACATGGACGACACCTGATCATCTGGATTGGATGTCTAGAGTATAAATAAAATTGATTTTTCCTCCATTCTTTTTTCTTATTTTTTTAAACCATTAGTAAGCTATTGAGAAGAATTCAAGTAGAGGCCCTCTCTCGTTATAAATAAGAGTTAGTTGACAACTTTAAGAAACACACTTGAAGTTAAAAGAGTACCTAGAACAAAAGGTGAAGCAACAGTACCATTAGACCACGACGCCGCTGACTATCACTCTAAATCTGAATCCTATATCCAATTCTTGCATTATGTGCATACTATTTGCAACAGATTACAGACCATAATTTATTTTATGCCCAAAGGTAGTAAGAAAAGGATCCACTAATTATAAATTTAAAGTTCAGAGTGCTCCTAATAGTGTTTCTGTACTAAAGAAAGAGTTAGAGATATGGAACATTACTTCGTTTTCTCCAAAGGAGAACATATTAGTTGTTTTTATTTAATATTTGCCAGAAGATCATTGAAAATCCAAAAAATCAACCGAGCATCAATGAACAGAAAATAATGGTTACCTGAACTGCAAGTAATCCTAGAAAGCATGGTTTGTCAAACAGGTGAGCCAACAATAAATGCTTTGGATCTTGCTGCACATAGGGACATGAAGGCTCAGATCATAACCCAAAGTTACAATGATACGAGTACTTTGCAAACCTACAGTAACAACATGCTAAAAGGAACTTACTAAAGAAAATCTAATCAACTAGAACAAGTCACAACTTGTCACCATTCACAGCATGCAAGGCAAACTTCTCTGGTAATGATGGTAATACTTGCCACCATTCAAGACAGTTTCATTTTCTTTATGACTAGCTAGTAGATCATATATTTAGATCTTTAAATTGGCCAACTATTGGAGCATAACGTGAGGTTATTTTCGTTGAATACAGCAGTTACTGCAGGGTGCTATCATACCATAGATATCCAAAATTTCCACAATAATTCCCGATTCAAATAGTTTGTAAGATACATTTTCCAAAGTCGAGAAGAAATGCATGGCATGTGGTATGTGTGATTAAACAAGATTTCTGGAACGGCATACTTAATAAAAGTTCGCAAATGGCTTAACCATCTGGCCATTTCTGCATATAAAGATATCAACCAAATTCAATAGACGGTTAATATCATGCAAGTAAAGTGGAGTATCAGCGAGAGGAGCTAACAGAACCATCTAGATAAGTTTACTTACAGTTATTCTGTATAACTTGTAAAGGACATCATTCATGCCACCAGTTTCTTCATTAAGTGATAGATAGTGCCTTTCTACACTGTACTTTGTAATCACATTCTGAACACGGTTGTAAAAATACTCAACCATCCATGTCATCATTTTTAAAGCTTGAGCATTACTAGCAAATGTGTATTGATCCAGTAGGCCTGCCAAGATCTGTCAAAATATACAAGTTGAAAGCTGATTGCATAACCTTTTTAACGCCAAATAAATCAAATCCATCTAGTTAAAGAATTGAAATAGAATCTACCTTGTGAATGGTATAATACGGAGCCCAAACAGGTTTTATAGCTTCATAACGATCAAAGAATTCAGATGGAAAGGCAGAAAGGTATCCCGTGCCCATTTTCTCCTGACAGTCAGATAAAGTAGATAGTACAGCTGACATTTTCTGTTTGAGAGTATCATTGTGAGTGCTAGCCCACATTAGTGCCGATGCACTCAAGTAATGCCCTTCAAGATAACAAAAAGCAAGCTATTCATTATAAACCATCAACATTTAAATTTCAAGAACTAAAATTGCAGTAAAACATCTTTTCACTTTGTTGAAAATAAAGGATTCGTGAACAGGAGTAGCCTAGAATATAGAGGAATTAAGCATAAAAAAAAAAAGAATAAAAAAAAAGAAGAAGCAAATATGTCTAATTTTTTTTAATGAAATGAACTCATATGTCAGATTCTTCCAACAAAAAGCAAAAATGAAACTAAATAGGGCGGCCTGATTACTGTATGTGGAATTATTAAACTTCTTGAAGACTTTTTGGTTTCTTTCTTCAATTTCCTTGCAATTAAAGTAGTCTAATAATGATTTTTCTCTACAGGAAAGAAATAGAATCTAATAAAATACAATCAATTTGCATAGACAATGAGCAAAACAAAAGATGTAGTACAAAATCCATGATTTAGAAGATTCACAAGATAAACTAACCAACAAAATGTCCCCGAAGCTCAGTAGCCGGGTCTTCCCAGCCCCCATATGCTTTGCCAGGTGTTGGCAAACCAGCCGTCTTCCTAAAGCTCCAAACCAATCTATCGACATCCAACAACAATAAATACTCCAAATTTGTTTGCTGCGCTCGCCAATGCAGTGAACTCGAATCCAATCTCACATCATGCAAAGACACCTCCTTAAGAAAATCCCCGGATTGTTCAATTCCACCCTTATTTTTCATTTGCCGATACATTGCTTGCCAACTGTACCCATCTTCTTCCCTCAATGACTTTCTCGGCAGCAAATTCGCCCAAGCAGATTCATCAGTTGGGGTTAAATGATAGTGTGAAAACATCTCTTCCTTCCACGTTTCATTTTTCGATGATAGGAGCTCGTATCGAAAACCATGTGATGAGAGCTCAGTAGGAATGTTTGTACATTCCTTGCCCATGACACAACCACATAACACAAAGACTAAAAGCACAACCAGCATTTCAAAGAACACGAACGCCTTCATCCTTATTAAAAAACCTCAGATTAAAATACCCCAAATTTAGTCAAATTGAGTACAACAAAAAAAAGATGATCAAGTAGACAATCTGATGTCAAATTCAACTTAAGAGAATCCAATATACATTTTACCCAGAGTCAGAAAGCAAAAGCCTGAAACTTGGATGAATGAAATTGGAACAAAGATTAAAACTGCAAAAACCAGGCAGTATCGAGTTCAAAATCAAGAAAAAGGAATCAAAACATTCACTTCCAACCAAAACCCAGAACACAAAACCTCTAAATTCAGTGAACCCTGTGAGGAACAGACACACTTTGACTTCAAGCTAAACTAAAATAGAATGAAAGCAGTCACTGTAATTTGTATAAAAAAAAACCCAGAACAGAAAACCTCTAAATTCACTGAACTAACACAGTCCAAAACACACCCACATCCCCAAGATCGAATTCAATCTAGAAAGGAAAAAAGAATCACAGGCAAAGCTTGAACAGTGGAAAGCACAATCACATGTGAGGGTGAGAGGGTCTATATATAGAGGCACGCCAAGCTATCAAGTCAGCAAAGCAAGAGTCCAAGAATTCCAGCCATCTCGTGAAAGGTAAGGTGTCGTTTTCTGCGGTTGTGGCTTTGACCGAGAGAATCGCTTGCACATTGATATTTTAAGGCATATCTATTCCTGAAAATACACAGCTTTTTCTTGATTCGTTGTTGAATTGAGTGGCGTTTGTGAAAGCGAGAATTCTGAAGAAATCGCCATTATCTCGCTCCCAGAAATTTGAATATTCTAGACAGGATTTGTAGAAGCTCATCTCATCAACAACTGAGACATTGAGATAACGCTTACCAAACAAAATCTCTGCCTCTCGGAGCTCATCTAGTTGAGTGGATTTAAATAGATTCCGTTGTGATCTTCGCCATCTGGATTAGCAAAAACGCATCAACATTACTATAAATTCAAATAATTTTTTTTGCTTCTTCTAAGCTGTCTTCGTCCTCTTTGTATTATAAATCTTAATTAAGGAAAAAAAAAATTAAATTTAGACTAAACATGCCACATCAGCTGAGCATATATATATATAGACAAAAATTTCCTCCACATCCGTTCGAAGGAAATATTCTCCAACCCATTTAAATTAGTGTCAAGTGTCTATAAATATTTAAAACGCATATTAAATTTAGTCTAAGTTAGTAAACTGCTATTAATGATATTAAGAATTTAATGTGTTTTTTAAATATTTATAGACACTTGACACTATTTTAAATGAGTTTGAAGATGTTTTTTTCAAATTAATTTGGAGGAAATTTATATATATATATATATATATATATATATGCTAAAATGCTAAACCAATACAAAATAACATTTCTATTTTAAATAGGGCAGTAACCCAACTGATTATTAAATATTTGGGAATATCAAGTGTTCTCCCAGTGTCTTCATGGTTCTAGAGGATATTATTTTCTAAAAAAAAAAAAAAATTGTTCTTATTTTTATTACTTGTTTTTTAGAAAATAATATCTACATACATACGATTAAAAGAACACCTAATATTTACTATAAATTAATATTCAAGCTCCACTTATTATTGAATTAAATAATTTGTTTATAATTAGTTCATTTATTTTCAAATGAACACAATCTTGTTTATGAATTACTCAATTAATAATTTTTTTTATTTGTTTATAAATCCATACTGATTATTATTATTAATTTTTTATCATTTGAGTTAATTAAATAATTAACTTGAATCTTAAACTTATACATACACATAAATACATTTGAATATGCATAATCATACATGTACCTATATCAAGATTCACAAAAACAATAATTTAAACTATATTTGTCATATTATGAAGAAAAATCCTAATCTTTTAAAATAATTACGATGTTTTCATTACAAAATTTAAATAATACTATAAAAATAATATATAAAAACCGTATATAAGTTCATCTCTTCACATATCAATAAAAAGGGAATTAAGATCCTCTCCATTTCATTTGAACTGGATATTATCCGCTCATTTGAACTGGAGATGATATGTTCCCAATAAATGCGGTTATAGTAAGTTATCATACCATTTATTATAATGAAAATGATAATGATGATGAACAGGATTAGACCGCGTAATTTTATTTTTCTTTCAATTTTTCAAATGGATTTATGATGACAATCGATTAATGCAAATCATTTACAAACTAATTACAATATAACTAATTATTTTTAAAATTTACTAAATCAAGATCCTCTTTAATTCACTTGAAATTTAGAGAAAAGTTATTTTATAATAATTTTTTTTTTTTTGTTATTCGGCTCATTTGAACTGGAGAGGATATGTTCCCAATAAATGTGGTTATAGTAAGTTATTTATTATAACGAAAATGATAATGATGATGAATGGGATTAGACCGCATAATTTTATTTTTCTTTCAATTTTTCAAATGAATTTATGATGACAATCAATTAATGCAAATCATTTACAAACTAATTACAATACAACTAATTATTTTTAAAATTTACTAAATCAAGATCCTCTTTAACTCACTTGAAATTTAGAGAAAAGTTATTTTATAGTAAATTTTTTTTTTTTGTTATCCGGCTCATTTGAACTAGAGTGGATATATTCCCAATAAATGTGGTTATAGTAAGTTATCATACCATTTATTATAATGAAAATGATAATGATGATGAACAGGATTAGACCGTGTAATTTTATTTTTCTTTCAATTTTTCAAATGAATTTATGATGACAATCGGTTGATGCAAATTATTTACAAACTAATTACAATACAACTAATTATTTTTAAAATTTAATAAATCAAGATCTTCTTTAATTCACTTGAAATTTAGAGAAAAGTTATTTTATAGTAAATTTTTTTTTGTTATCCGGCTCATTTGAACTGGAGAGGATATGTTCCCAATAAATGTGGTTATAGTAAGTTATCATACCATTTATTATAATGAAAATGATAATGATGATGAACGGGATTAGACCGCGTAATTTTATTTTTCTTTCAATTTTTCAAATGAATTTATGATGACAATCCATTGATGCAAATCATTTACAAACTAATTACAATACAACTAATTATTTTTAAAATTTACTAAATCAAGATTCTCTTTAATGCACTTGAAATTTAGAGAAAAGTTATTTTATAGTAAATTTTTTTTTGTTATTGTATCTAATGGTACATATGATACCATGTCATTTAAAATTCATAACCGGCCATAAAATAATCCATCTCCATTTCAAAAGGTCGTCAAAAAAATCAAGAGGATGATGCAAAATATCAAAACCAATAAGTACTTAAGCAAAAGAGTAGTGGTAAAAAACAAAATGTTATCCTATAACTATCTCACTATACTTTCTTTTCTTTTTAATAAAGATTGATTCAAAAGACTAGAGAGAGAAAAGACTGTGGAAGCACAAGTTTTTTGTATCTTTTATGGTCCGGAGACCGATGTTTCAGAATGTTGGATGCCTCCTACCCAGAAAACTACATAGAAGTCCGTTTAGTTTGGAGAAAGCCACTCAGACATTTGTTTTCTTATTCTTGTTTTTGTTTATTACCAGCTTTTTGAATAAGAAAATTTTGTTTTATCTCAAGGTAACGATAGGGCCTCACATGGTTGGAATCACAGGATAGATTATGAATTGTTATTATACTAAAATAGGCTTTGGACTCACATGGTACTGTGGACCATTACTTTGCAGTCTTTTTCTGGGTATGCACACTCATGATATAGTGAGAGTCATTGTCAAAAACAGAAGTTCGATCTCACTGCAGGAAATTGTCCTGTGGTTACTGAGAAAGTCTTCCAAGATGCGCAAACCCAAGCGTAAAGGGGTTAATAGTGCGACATAAACAATCTTCCTAATCATAATTATAAAAACAATCAAGATGATCATGTGTCGCACTCTTTAACTCTAACCCTCTCAGCTCTAGCAAAGATGTACTAGATGTTGTATTTAGTTCCTTCAATGAGAACTTTGTTTCTTGAGCTGGAAACTAGGTTAGATTGTAAAACATGCTTGCTAGAATAAGTTTGTTGGTATATATATATACTTACCTTTACTCTTCAACTTCAGTTGCATTGAAGTTAAGAAAGGAGACCTTACTAGTTACCAACCCAAAAAGCATATGCACGTGCCATACAACATCCAATTTATGACCCCCCGACATATTTCATTAGCTTTCTCTAAAAGTTTACAGTGACTCCCCCCCTCCCACCTCCTGCCTATGTCCTGAAAAGTTGTATTCCATGTTAAGGCGCATGCTGCTTAAGCATCTGAATTTCTTCCTGTTTTGATATTGTCGCCTAGTTGAACAAGAAAGCTAGCTGCCAACAATTATGAACAAATTATTGACTTTGTTTGTACAATGGTTCAACACTAGGCCATAGGGTTCGAACACATGAAAGTGACAGGGCCTTTGGAGCAAGTCTAGTCGGTGAATTCGGATTTTGAATGATTTGCTGTCTGAATTGTTAGTAACTAGAACAGTAAATGTGAATAAAATCTTATGAGATTAACTTGTTCATGTAGTATGGCAGGCCGCTTGAGATCTGGTCTGTAGGGACTCTCTCATATTTGTTGTCCAAATTGCTAGTAATCCGGACAGTAAAATTGTTGAGGTCTCGATCACACTTTGATCAGCATTTTTTTCTCCAAACAGATCATTGCTACTTTTGCTGAAAATGACAGTTGAATTTTATGTTACCTTCTTCTTCCCTGCCCTCGTGGTGGGACAGTGTTGAAATTTTCTCTCTTTACTGGTGGCAACAAGCATGTAACATTGTAGTGGCATCCAGAGTGTGTGACCAATCTTTTTAATGGCCATTAAGAAACAAGTTGCATCATAAAAGTCTGTCATCTCATAGAGAAATAAAAGCTGTCATCTCAGCTAGGTATAGAGAATTCTTGCTTTATGCTTGGTTGTTGGGAAAATGGTAAATATATTGATATGTAACTCAAAAGAAGAAAATAGGAGATAAAGCACACTGGGCTGGGATGGTGTAGCATTAAGATCAATTAGGAGTTAAACCTTTCAAATTTACCTTATTTTCTGCTTAAGTGGATCTAAATGGCGGGTTTGAAACGGATTCGGCTAAAGTCTAGTTCCAGTTGGAATTGGACATGTTGGGATTGGGACGTATGTCCTATATCTAAATCTCAACGATTCCAGTTTCAACCAAGGATACAAATAAGGGAGTGAAATTTCAGCTTTGCTTGTCTTCATTGATGATTTTTAACCTATACCATACAATGAGAAGGTTCACTCTTAAATGGAACAAGCAATAGAAAAATTAATTTTTAATGTTGCAAAAGAGATTGGCTTGGAGCGGCCCTTTTTTCATTTCATTTCTACAAATTAACTTGGAACGAACAACGCCAACTTACACTTTGACTTTAACTTATTAGATTTAGTAGTAGGTTCATTAATTGCACTTATTACATCAAATGAGAAAGAAAAGAAAAATATCACGGTCTTGTTTGATAACGCTTTTTTTCTTTTACTTTTTAGTAAAAAGGCAAAAGTATAAGAAAAATGGCTCCTTAAATTTCTCATAAAATCCTCTCCATTTTACCTGATTCAAAGGAAGGAAACATACAGCATGAACCCCATTAAAATTTATATAAAGAGGTAAGTGATGTTAGGTAAGATTAGTTTGGTTTGACTTGTATCTGTCCCAACTCCCACCTAAAACCCAGAGAAACTATTTTCTCATTTCTTTTTTCTTTTGTCAATTATTTTAAGGAACCAAAAGAATGATTATAATATACTTTCATTCATCTTCTTCATGCCGGAAAGTTAGAGAACCTTTTTGAACTTTTTACTCATTTCTTGCTCACAAGAAACAGGGATTGGCTGAGTCTTTTCCAAATCCTTTATTGTTATTTTTGTTTTCTTATGTGCAAGTAGACATGATTATTTTAGTGTTTATTTGAGAAGGGAAAGAAGCTTATCCAGCCAAAATTGACTAACAAATATTATATTTTTACTATGACATACCACAAATTATAATTTAATTTCAAAAATTATAAAATTTGCAATTTACTTCTTAAAATAAATTTAAATTTCACATTTAAATCATTATGTCAATTGGATTGATACAAATCTAATTCGATAATGCAGTTGATCGCACGATTAGACACGGTTAACAAACACCTACAAAAAGGGTGAAAATAGTTCGGAAGCTTGCTGGAGTTTTCTAACGGAGGAACTTTCCGATACTTAAGTTAGGACAAAAATAACGTGAATCGAATCACTCTAAAGAATAGAGCTAAAATTGTGTATGAAATTGGTTACACAACTGTAACTACAACCGTTGATAAATGACCCAATCTTGATTGATAGAGGTGGACCTTCAATGAGATGGAGAAATAAATGATAAGCCATTATAATAATCTAATTCAGTTGCCCCTTTATTGGGCAATGACGGTTGTGACAATTGGTCCTACTCCTGTCATTCAAGATGCATATTCCACCGTCCAGATTAAAGAAGAGAGTTTGATCAATTTCTAGTGATCCAATATGGCCATGATATTCCCTAAACCAACAAGAGGTGAATGGCATCATTGTCATATAATAATGATAAGATTAGGACCCGAAAAGGATGATTTCTTAAACTTTTGGAAACATCTTTATAAAGATCTTCAACATCCTATTCAAAGAAAAGGAAGGAAATAATTGAAAAAGATAAGAACAGTAAGATTATTTGGAAGTTAGTTGTGAAACAAAATTGGTTGGTTTCTATAATTTTCACAAGCATAAATAAGGACCACGACCTTTCGTGCAAGTGGGTATTCATGGCTGATTCTGGACAAATAGATAACACTTGCATCACAGAAGAGGAAATCTCTCTTCTAAGACAAGTAGATTACTGAAAAAGACTCTGTTTTTTCAAGTGTTTGCTTTCACTCCAAAATACTTAGGCCTACCAATCTTCTTGTCTTTTGTGTTTATGAAGAGAGCAGCCATAGTGGTGACATAAGACAATGATAGAAAAGATTATTATACAGTGAGAAGATGATGTCTGGTTCAAATAGATGTGTGGGTCTTGTATGAACGTCGAGATAGGAAGGATAAATCGTTGGGAGATGATGCTTTAGCATTAATGCAGGAAAAGTGGGAAAGGTTGAAGTGATACGTTATGCTCCTGTCGTTACTGCTGTGGACAAGAGAAAGAGTCGTCATCATCCTATAATTTTCCTATCTTCATTATTGTTCGGCAAACTGAAAGCAAACAGGAACAGCCTCCTGGGTTTTGGATCCCTGCAATTCCTTGTCAAATCACTTTTTACCATAACAAAAGCGGGCAAAATGGTGGCCTGCCACCTACCAACCTCCACCAGTAGTTGGCGGCCACTAGGTGGCAAAGAAGTTTTATTTCCTATCATGTTGAGTCGAAAACCGGAATCGTTTTCAAGAAGTCAGGGTTCCATCCCAACTTAACATTGTTTTATTATTATTATTATTATTATTGATTGCTTATTTTTCTGAATGCAAAAATATTTTGGAGAGCAGAGGGAACAATCGATTAAACTACAGAAGATAAGGATATGTCTTGGCTAATTTGATTGAAGCTCTTAACAAATCCTTATAATGCAGCTCCAAATAACTTACAAACACATTATGGGAAATTTTTAATGTTAAATTAGATCAAACAAATCTTGAGTTGCTTTAAGATTACAAGATGGCAGGCAAATTAGCCTTGTACAAAACAATAAAATGTAGTAGTCTGCAAAAGCAATGTATCCTGCTCAAATCGAATCCATAAACACCAGATAAAGTAATCCCATGGGTTAGCACGAACCTCACAAGGCATGACGCCTGGTTCTTTCTGCATTACCTAATCACTCGAAGTCCAGAAAGTCGATGGTTAAAGAAAAATGACAAACGCCATCCTCAAAAAACATTCTACCTCTATTTCAGCATTTCAGCTCAACTTAAAAAGTAACAGCAACCTTTGCATATTAAAATAGGGGAATTTGTAGAGAACTGGACAGTAAAATTACAGCGAATCAAAAATATTCAAAAGACGAACAAAAATTGACGGTTCTCTAATGACAGGATTATATAAATACACCATACTCAAAAGTTTACTGTGGTGTTGTCTCTGGTGCAGCATAACATTTCCCTTATTCTCTCCTCTTCCGCTTCCTACGTCTGTCATCTCTTTCACTCTCATCTGAACTTGATGAATCTGATTTGGACTCAGAACTAGCTGTGTCTGAGTCCGAACTATCAGATTCATCATCTGATTCAGAGTCTGAGACAGCTTGTTCTTGTTGCATAATTAGGCGTGGCATATTCTTCAAGTACTCACGTAAGTTTTCAGTGATGCCACCAAGCCCAATGGATGTGAAGAAATTAATTGCAAACCGTGTGTTCTTGGGATTATCCCTTGGGAAGATAGATTCAAAGGACTCCTGCATTGTGGGATCTGTAAGACGCTCATTCAGCAGACGGATGCCCAGATGCTCTGACAATTCCTGCACCAGAGACAACACTACAGTAAACTTAACAGCTTCCAGAAAAAATGGCAGCAGACATTAACACCCAGAAATAATTTAAAACTATCCAAAATCATAATTTTTTTTATAAATGAGGAGCTAGAGTGAGTTCACGTATTTGTTCAAGAAGGAGAGCGTGAACTAAACAGATGTGCATTGTAATAACCAGGATAAATCCCACTGGATTAAAGTTTAACAGAAAACATAGCACGGAATAGCACGAAATAAAGTCACAAGAAAATAACAAGGACTACATAAGCCGACATCACTACATGAACATGGATTCATAATCCTGATGACTGAGTTGTCATGAGACCATTAATCCCACACATAAGCAAACTTCCCAATTATTCTAATTTACCTACACGACACCATTAGAATTTTCTTATCCTTAGCTTTTTTGTTCTTAAACTACATAGCACATGGATTGGTTATCAGACCAATTGATGCCAACATGACCACAGGACGTTTTAAAACAGCAACTATTGGAAACAGAACTTCTCTTCTAAGATGATGATAATTATTTACACCATCTCAATTTAGGCAAATGTCCAATGTCAGATGCCTCGAGCTCTTTTTCAAATCGATTTATATTTCCATGTTTCAGAAGGGAAATGAGATTAGCAACATACTATAACGGGATGCCTAGGAAAAAAACAGACAAGAGGGTGTACAATATTGAAATATGTCTCTTTAGTTACCTGAAATAGAATCTTAATAAATATACGAGAAGAAGATGTGGTATCCTCCTCTGTTAAGCGTATATAGGCTAAGACAGGCCAAGGCAGAGCATCTGTGCCCAGTAAATGTGCAAAAAATTTTGCCACATTGCGCAGTTTATTTGTTTCAAGCCGGTGAATCATGGAATACTGCTGGACGAAGCACTTCTCAAAATTTTCCTGGTGTACTTTGTTGATCATGCAGAATCGCTGCCCCAAAAGACCGTAATACCGGAGGTATGTTCTCTCCTGACTGCAGCATTCCAAGAGCATAATGCACAACTCCATCTGAATATGTCATCAAGACAATTATAACTCTGCTAGTAGTATAGAACTAGGTCCCAAATAAATTTTAGAAACAATAAAACTCAACTAGGAACTTAATTTACTTCTTGCACATTAAAGAACAAATTATAGGATAACATATAAGGCATTTCATAAAGGTAGATCACTCGACTCCAATTCAAGAGATCGTTGATTTGCATGTTACCTAGCAATAAAAGTGGGTTGTCAGACCTCATATTTTTGGATGAAGTTTATTTTAACATATTTTAGTCCAAAGTTTTTAACAAAGATCATGAGAGATGGGACTGGAGTGGGATTAATGAGCTACAGCCACTCACAAGCCCACTGACCACCATGCAAACCAAGCTTAAGCATCTCCTAATGTTCAAATTGAAAACGAGCTGGTGTCAAGCCCATGCGAGTGTCAATGAGCCAAGCCCAAGTCAAGCTGAGCTCCATGTAGCAAGTAACTGAAGTACCCAAACATCAAATAAATTCAATTGGTTGAGGGGGCAGGGATTACAAAATGAAAGCCAAGAATGATGGCTTAATCAGGATATGTAATCATATTTAGTAATTTGAAATGTTTGGAGAGTACTTAAATTGAATCTAAATCATCTTGGTTAGTCATTCGTTATTCATTTGATCTGCAAAGGGGTGAAGAGAAGTTCATGCTGAAAAGAAGACTTGAGCATAGCTCCTAATTGTTATTTTTTCATCTAACCAACTAGCCAAGTACTTCACTTGCAGAAATTCATCAATTGTAAACAAACATTCACTCTACATTTATTCTTTCCCTAACCATCACAAATAAGGAAATACCCGAATAAGGTGACTTTGTTTATACAGCAGGAAAATCTAGTACCACTTACCTCTTGACCTGGCTCTAGTTTAATTTTTAGGAGCTTATGTCCAGCCTCCTCAAAATCAACACTAGACATAATAGTGAGGTAGATGGTCCTCCGAAGATTGACAAGGTTTGTCTCGGTTTCGTCCTTTATCTTCATCTCCTCCTCATCCTCTTCCTCGGATTCATCATCCTCCTCCTCCTCATCATCATCATCATCTGATGCAGCATCTGAAGCGTCTTCATCCTCAGACTCTTCACCCAAAAGCGTTTTCCTGAGCTCTTCATATCTCTTCTCATTCTCAGGGAAGTTTGGATCCGCCTTGAATATATCTGAACAAGGAGGAAGATTAAAAGAAAAAATTAAATTAAATTAAATAATATATAAGTATAGGTAGACCAATCAAGAAGCAGAAAACAACAGATAGCACAAGGCATACCAAGGGTAATCTCTGGATTTATTTCCTCTTGGAGAGAGAGCTCATGGGTTAACTGATCTTCCTGCTCTACAAGATCCAGTTCTGGACGAACAGCTGGATACCCCTGCAAACAAATACATCACAAAGTGCATCTTTATCCTGGCTATCCTTGGACACTAATATGTCATACCAAAACTCCAGAAAGAAAAATAGTAACAATAATGATAACACCATAAAATGAAAAGTAATTTACCTGAAACTTCGCTTTTCTTATTGCAAAAAGCCCTTCAATCAGAAATTGAACCCGTTTGTCTATCTCCCCTTCATGAAGAATTCCACGAAAACGCTCAAATATTCCTGTTAAATTACAAACCATGAGAACAGTAACTAGAAAAATTTCCAGGAAACAAACAAAATAAAGAGGATAGGAACATTAGGATATATATCCACCAGCACTTTCTCATGCAAACCTTGTTAAGCCATATAACATAATGATCCAAAAGTTTTAGATAGCAGGTTGCTTATTATTTTTTATTTTTTTTTTTATTTTTTTTTTTAACGAGAAACTCCTCAAACCCAGGGCCACTTTGTATACCCATCCCTGTCGGATAAACCTCAGACCCATGTAAAACGCCCCTCTCCAAGGAATCTGGTAATACTCTGGCTTCACTGATGGGCTAGCCCTAAGGGGATTCAAACCTTAGACCACATAAACTCTCTGTTGACTTTTGTATAGAAAAATTAGATGAGAAGAAGAAAAGAAAATGAGGTACTCAGCAATACACTCACACTCTGCACCATATAATACCAGACCACCATCAAAAGTTAGATATATGCCACAGCCATGAGTGGCAACTATTCCTGAAAGTACAAAATAATGCCATGACATTGTTTCTCGATCTTCATGACAATCGTTAACTTGGTATTGTCATGGGTAACATGGAATGGCAACTTCTTAGTCCAACCAAAGACACATGATTGATCAGGAAACACTGGCTCAGCCAATGATATTAAAATCATAAACAGGGATCAGACATAAACAGACTTTTTTTTTATTAGTAAACTATTTTTTTTCTTTTTTAAAAGTAATCGAGATATCATTAAAAGCATAAGGCACCTCATGTACACAAAGTACAAGAGAAGCCACCTAGCTAGTAGAGGCAATTTATTAATAAACTATACACATGCACAGAAAATTTTGAACCTAAGACCTCAACTTCCACCCCATTCTTACAATATAAGGAGATGCCATTTGAGCATTGACCAGAAGTAGATTCAAAATTTAGGACAATAACATATCTCTGATCCAAAATTCAATTTTTACATCTATTCTCATCTGTGCTAGTACTGTTGTACAGAATACTCCAAAAAAAAGTAGGTTCATAGATGATTTAGGACCCCGCTTATGACCTGGAAATATTTTTTTACCCACTATAACTAACATGGCCTGAAATATAAGATAAATTGACAGCAAAGAATTAGGGGCATTCCAATTGAACATTTTCTTCTTCTTCTTTTCCCCCTTTTTCTCACCTTGGTAAGCAATAACACAGCTCCTCCCACAATACCATTTAATTGGAGAATACCATGATTCAATAAAGATAAATAGAGCTTCATAAAATAAATATATAGTTCATAATTCCAACAGCATACCCACCATGCAGGCCTTTGGGTGAAAGATCTTGCAAAATTGATCCACACTCTGTGACAAATCCAACAGCTACCTCAACACTGTCATCAGTTGGATTCTCAAGCAGCACTGTGAGCAACTCTAATGCAATAATCTCATGAGCCACTTGCTGATTCACGAGATGTGCAATAAATTTAACAGCAGCTAGTAATTGCGGCTGAACAGAAAGCAAACCAATAAAAAAGACAATTAGAATGAAATCAAATTGAAAACAAGCTCCACAGCGGCCAACTGTCAATCAAAACAAGGCAGATACACACCTTGTCATTACGCTTATATGCTCTCTTGAGCTGCAAAATAATCCTTCTCAATAGAAGATCGCCCACCTCAGGAAACTTGGTGTTGACAACAGCAACCAGTGCAGCAAACACATCTGTGAAGCCTGGGGATGACATCTGCGACTTCATACATGACCGGCAAAAAAGACCCCTTCCCCGGATTAGATTCTCTGAGAAGAGCTCTGGAATTATATTCTTTATATTAGCAGCATTGACCTTATTCACAAGTCCATTTATACTCTTCCGAAGGGCATCCCATGTCAACCGCTGATATTCAATACTGCTTTTGTCTTCAACCTCTTTTATCATTCGAGCCAACTTAAATGGGGGAATGTAAACTCCACCACTCTTACCCAAATTTGATGAATCAGCATTTACATTTCCTTCTTGCAATTTTGGCTGATTCTGAGGTTTTGAATCATCAAGTACTTTGCCATCTCTATCCCTGTTCTTCCCAAAACTCTGACCATCTTTTCGTTGTTCATTCACGTCCTTATCTATCCTGTGACGGTCCTTTTTTCTATCGCCATCCTCACTGTCCCGCTGCCTATGCCCATGCCGATGGGATCTCTCTCTTTCTCGCTTGCCTCTCGACACTCGCCTATCATCTTCATCAGAACTTTGATGAGATTCTTTCACCTTATCAGCATCCCCACTTTCTCGACGTCTATGCCTATCCTCATGTCGATGGGTTCTCTCCCTTTCTGGCCTGCTCCTTTCTCTCTCTACTAACTCACCATCTTCAGCAGAACTTTGACGAGATTCCCTTCGCTCTAGATGCTCGCTTCGCCACCTTCCATCTCTATCCCTAACATCCTTCCCATTCGCTCTATCCCTGTTGTTATCATCACCACTACGCTCATCTCGTCTCTCATGCTGCTTTCTACTTCTTTTATCAGAGTCCAACAAATCCTTACCATTGCCTCTTTCTCTATCTTTATCATCACGTATACGCTCATCTCGCCTCTCATCACGTTTATGTCTAGTTCTTCGCTCAGAATCCGAGGAATCACTCTCATCACTACTGTACCTTCTAGCCATACTAATCTAAAATCTAATCCACTTCCCAATGCACGCACTAATACTCCAACCTATATGTCTGCAATGCAAAAGAAAGAATTCATTACACTGCCACAAATTAAACTAAATAGCAAGCAAAGCTCTAAAACTAAAAACCCCACCAAAAATTCGTCAAAAATGATAACAACAATGAACCTAGAAACAACCTAATCGAATTAGAAACTAGTAAAACCACTTCACAGATTCGAATACGTCAAAAATATAAACCCTAGTTCATAATCTCATCAAGATCATCGACAATACTCCTAATCAAGCTAAACCCAAGATGAACAATTGAATCTTCAGGTTAAATTACATACCTCAGGCTAGGGTTCGTGAGACCCCAAGTTGACACAAATCCAATAAAAGGGGAGAGAGAATGGTGCTTCGGCTTTGAGAGGAAACAAATTAAAGGAGTTTCTCCGATTCGACTTGGTTCCGCCGAGAAGCAGCTCAGACTAGCCAAATAGGTGGTTCCCAGTGAGGGTTGGCGACTACGACCGAAACCCGTTAGTACTTCCTTTCTGCGCTAAATGGGTTGATTTCCGGTTAGGGATTTCGAAGATATTTCATATAAGACACAGGAATTTACTTTGTCGGTTTCCCTCTATTTTATGATTTTTAACCCACATTTCGTTTAAAGGTTAATTTATGTTTAAAAGATTAATTTACGAAAACGTATTTACTTAGACATCCCTTTTATTACTGCTTTCGATTTCGAATGTAAGATATTGACTGTCCATTATGTGTAGTAGTTTCGTTTTAAAATATAGATAATAAAAATAAAATTTATAAAAATGCAGTAAAGCATTTAATAAAATTTTCCATTTACAAAAATAATGTTTTAAATTATCTTTAAAATCATATGTCTTTAAAAATGTATTATTGTTTTCTATGCAAAAAAACGTAAAATTTATGCGTTTTCAAACTATAATTTTTTATTTTTTTTATTTTTTCAAATGCACTAATGAACGTGACATTTTTTACAATTTTGTTTAGAACGTGTATTTGCCTACAAAATTACAGGACCAAACGAACCGTGATCCAACAATGTAGTGATCATTAACACATTAATGTGATCATCCTCTAACCATTAACACTGTACATTTTTTATCTTTTCAAGTTGAGTCACGATGTTCTTCCACGGTTCGACCAACCAAGTAATTCCTTTTATGAGCTATTTGAAAAAGGATTATAATGAATTAAAAAAAAAAGGGAAAAAATTGGTGAATTTGCCAACGAACTCAAAATGAAAATACAATACAAACAATAAAGGTCAAAATTTCCTTCTAAGGTAAGTCTTTTTTTTCTTTTTTTGACATTCGCAAAAGGGGAGAAAAAGGTGGTGAAGGATTTGAACTAATGATCTTTAGCTCATAAAGCGTGGCTTTCAACTGATTGAGCCACCTCTTAAAAACTACGTCTTATTTCTTAAACGAACGCTCCAACTTTTTTCTTTTCACAAAATTATTGACTTGACCGTCGAAAACTCTCTATTGGCCCGAATTCAACACTACTCCAATAGTTCGCTCTTTGTTTTGCTCGAGACCCATCACCCAATTTGACTACGCAGAATTTGGTATCATCATTGCTTATCTAAAACACAATTTAGATGTTTTCAAAACCTAAATAAATAAATAAAAAACACGTTTTATTTAAAAATACAGAGAAACTAATCTGAAACCAAAAGTATTTTCCTGTTTTTCCTCAACTAAAATAGTTCAATTTTTTTTTTTTTTGGTTTCAAAAATAATTTTTTAAAAACAGCAAAATAAAATAAAATAAAATAATAAAAAAAAAGATAAACTCGTTGGTTGCATTTTGAGAAAATAATTTTTTAAAAGTGATTTTTTATTTATTTATTTATTTTTTTTAACAAAAACCAAAAGAAAACATGTTATTTCAAAATAGTTTATTTTAAGAAAATAATATTGCACCAATTATTATTATTATTTTTTTAATACCTAGGAACTTTTCATAAGAACATTTAAGGACTGTCCTACGCTCTGCTGAGGAACGGAGGCGACGCAACAGTTTCCACTAACTACATTAAGGTATTTCTGTTACTCTCATGTATGTGCTTCGTTTGGTTGCTGAGAAAACGAGGTAAAATGAAATAAAATTAAAAACTTAAGGTTAATGCTGTTCCAATTTCCCAAAATGGGTATAATTCTAAACAGGTTTCGTGTGGAAATCCAATGGCTTTTGGTAATGGTTACGCTATATTATGTTGTGTTAATGCACAAATCAAACCGTCTTTTTTGTTTCGATGGAAACTTAACTTGGCATCTAATTGTCTGTTTCTTGGAAGTTGCGGTT
Source organism: Corylus avellana (assembly GCF_901000735.1). NCBI lineage: Eukaryota > Viridiplantae > Streptophyta > Magnoliopsida > Fagales > Betulaceae > Corylus > Corylus avellana. Next base: position 1,790,552 of record NC_081550.1, read on the forward strand.
TCAATTGTAACATTTGAAGCTTCGGTATAGTTGTTTATGGTAGATGAAACTATGAACCAATATCTTTAAGCTTAAGGAAAAGTTTTCACTGATATATTCTGCCCTTGAAAAAGAATTATTTTTTTGTTTTCAATTTTTAATTTTTTGTAACGGTAATGATTCTTTGAGAGGTTTTCTGTGAAAAATATGCAAGAAGATTTTCATTGGGAAGTTTGTACTTGATAAGTTATTAATGGAAAACAATATGAACTTGAGTGATTCGATATATGAATTCAAGCTCAGTTAGAAACATTTAGGAATTTGAGTGCTTTGTTGGGTGTTTGGTGCTTGAGGATCGATGGGTTTTCAGTGTACTGTCTTATTACTTGGTCTTTTGTTGGTGGCTATTTGATTCGAGTCTTCTGCTTGGGAATCAATGGTTAGTGTCGGATTACTTGGTTTTGGTCACCTAATTGGACCAAAAGAGAGGGAAAAAAATGTTCCAGACTCTTCATATGTGTCTCTAAAAGTATGCTCCAAGACCAATTGTGAAAATTTTTCCTACACCAACTCTGTGTTCTATCTCTCTCAGTTACTAAATAGACTGAGGTGATTGTATTTTTTCAATGAAAATAGAAAACACCGGAAAGAAAGTCACAAGAGAAGTATTACTATGTCTTTGTAACATCTTACAAATCATTGCAAATTAATCTGTTTTGATTTTGGTTCTTGCAGTCATAAAGCCATCCTTATTCTTAACTACTAAGTATTTATTTCATTTATGTTGGTCGTGCTTGTTTAACAACGGATTTGTGTTTACAGGTTTTGGACTCGCTACTCTTGCCTTTTAGCATTCTGCTCATCCAATTTTAGTCTCATTTACTGGAAGAATTAAGCAGAATTACTAAAAGAGTATAGTATGGTAAGCTTTTATTTCAATGCCCTTCACTATTACCTTGTTGAACATGGTCATTTAGTTTGTGTGTGAAGTTTCAAGGTTTGAATCTATCCTTATGATTAAGATACTAATTGTGGTCAAGTAGTAAGTTTAGACCCTTCTTAGCATTATGCTTGTTCTTCAGTATTTTGTTGACAGCAAGAACTGTAACAGATGCTGCTAGTCTAGAGCCTAGAAAGCAATTGAGTCTTGTTCAAACAACTGATCTAGCTAGCAGCAGTGAAGAAACCATGAAAGTTAATAATCACTTGAGCATAAATGACAATACTTGTGAGTCATGATTCGATATCCAATGTGCAAATTTTAGACATTCAATGGTTATTAACATCAGGCTAACAAAAGGCTGTTGCACTTTTGCCACTGGGCTCTAGGTCAAATGGGATTTCCTCCTATAAGAACAAGATGGAGGTGAAGTCGTGGGTTCAACACCTATTAGGTTCGTGTATAACATTCCATTTCTTTTTGGACAAAAAAAAAGTGTACAGTCTCATTTCTTCCATGAGTATGATAGAGCCAGTACTGGATGACAATTACGTGTTTGAATGTCTGATTTTAGATTGGCAGATTAGAGCACTTAAGTGTTAAGATAGCATTGCCCAAGAGTGGGCTGGATTCAAAAATTTATACCGGGCTTTGGCATAGCTTACTATTGTCCATTTGTAGATATCATAAATTTGAATATGACATTGAAACTGTAGAGATCACGCAAACAATCCAACAGTCATTCAAACTGCAAACAATTATATATATACTAATTTAGGGCTGGGCTTGTTTTGGTCTAAGACATGCTAATATATCTAAGCTTTAGCCTAGTCAATTCGTTAATGAGGCCCTTAAATCACTTCCATCTTGCCTTGTGAACCTGTAAAGTGTGTTAAAAATTTGTTCCAGTTTTTAATTGTTTAAAATTTATACCAGAATCCAGCATACCTTACGGTGTCCTGTTCGGTGGATAAATGATGATATTCATGGTAAAGAAATTATTGACATTCGAACTCTAGAGATCAACTAAAAACTTAACAGCTACCGAAGCTCCAAATAGTTATACATATTCTAATTAAGTGCTTGTTTTGGCTAATATGTGCTCATATGTCTAAACTTCAGACTAACCAAATTGTTTAATAAGGTCTTTTGATCATTCTTATCTTCCCTTGGGACCCTGTAAAGTGGTTTCATAGTCAAGTTTTAAGCTGTGTGAGTTTCAGTAGCTAACTTACCAGGACTATCATTGCTACCTCTATCAGATGCACAAATTGAAAGTGGAAAGTGATGGTTTCTTCCATAGTGACAATGGCTGACGATGAATTGATAGAGTTGACACTTGACTGCTTATTGTGTTTGCTTATTGCCTACCCTGTTGTTCTGAAAAACATGCTATATCTTTTTGTTGCAGTCAGGACGCAAAGAAACAGTTTTAGATCTTGCCAAATTTGTTGATAAGGGTGTCCAAGTCAAGCTTACTGGTGGACGACAAGGTTAACTGTAATCTCTTTAGTTTATTACTATTTATATTTTCCAATTTGAGTTATTTTCTTATGTTTTTAATAATTATTGGAAATGAGATTGAAGCTGAAATATTTTGTATATTGCATTTCATAGTATCTGGTTCAATGAATTTTCCTTCCAATTTGGAATCTCAAATTCTGCTATATTTTAATCCTCGTCAGGACTACAACTTCTGGATGTTAGAGAAGAAACTAGTTGGCTGGCATGCATTCACTGACCCCCAATGCTTGGTTGGGTTCCTGAAAATCAATATGAGCCTTATGAAATATAGTTTCCAATTCCAGTAAAGCTTAGAAATTTTGTGTTAAGAGTTGATGTTGGTATAAGTGAAATCACACTTGACTCTGTTTTGGAAAAAATTTCGTCAAAGTTTAGTGTTGGCTCTAGAATGTTCTGTGATATTGGAATTTATAGCAAACAAATACTTTTCAGGCATACCACATATCCTCATGACTATTCAACAGAAAAATTGACATTTGCTTTTATGAGTTGTAGACTGTGCATTTTACTGGGTGTTACTTAGAAAGCCAGATTAGGGACTTCTCATGAGCTTATTATCTGTTTTCAAGTTAAAGTGCTCCTCTTTAGATGGTTCCAACTAATGCTGCTCCGCCAAGCATACATGGAATGGAAACTGGGTCAAGAAGAGGAAGAAGCTGAGGGAAATAATAACAATATCAATTGGTATTTAGCAAACTTATGTGCTATTGGGTGAGGTCTGAGATGGCACGGGATATGAAATTTGAATTCCTCAGATAATCTAAATGATTAGAATGGATTATTTCTCTTAAGGAGTTTAAATGAGAACTAGAATGAGGTCGAAGATTGAAAAATGGTCTTCCATTTAAAACTACTTGCTACTAATGGCTGTACAATTCTATGTGATTCTTCATTTTGTGTTAGACTGATTAAAATTTTAATAGATACAGTGAAAGTATTGGGCACAATTTTGTATGATGCTTTCTGTTTTTAGCTCCACTCCTGTGTTCTATGCTTCTAGGGGTTTGATTTGATAGGCTTAACTGGATATCACAGTTTCCTTCTTTCTGCTTTGGGATACACATAAAACTTGAAGATGGAAATATGTTCTGTTAATGCTGGAGCTTTAATCAAACTTTTACCTCTATTTTTTTTTTGTTTGTTATGTCTAAACCCTTCTGTGTGGAATAACTGTTATTTGTTTGTTTCAACTTATTAGTTTTCTTTTTTCCTTTTAACTTCACAAGCATCAATAACCCACTTTGCACACATACATGTAAACACATTTTTTCCTCCACTGACTTTCACAATGAGATTGAACTTATGTCCTCAAGTTTGTGAAGCTTTATGCTACATATTTAATCTTTATTCCTGACATAATTTTTCTACTTGACTTGTTTTGGGCGATATAGCCCCTGAGAAAATTGCAGGAAAGACCTTTTGTGAGTGCTTAATTGTTTCAGCAGATATATTCCATAAAGCTTGAGGAAAATATCTTTGTATAGTCAATTAGCTTTGAGGGGAAAAAATCTCTTCAATCCCCTCTCCCCCCACTTTTTTTCAGAAAAAAGAAATAAAAATCTGGAGACAAGCAGATTATCTTTCTGTGCCCTGTGTATGCTTTTTAAGTCGTCAATAATGTGATTAGCCCAGTGATGCAACAAGTTGTAGAGAAAACTTTTTTATCGTATTTTTGTTTAAAAAGTTTACATCTGTTAATCTGTTATATATTTCGTGTACTTTTCTAGTAGTTATACAGTAATTATGTTCTTTTGGGTTCTCAATTTGACTATGACTTCATAATTATTACCTGATTGAGCTATATATTTATATTTTCTTACAGTCACAGGGACCTTGAAAGGTTATGACCAGTTGCTGAACCTCGTCCTTGATGAAGCCATAGAATTCTTGAGAGGTATAAACTTCTTTCCGCACTCTTTCGAGTGTGTTTGCCTTCTAGCACATAAAGCATACACTCCATTATCTCCATTAAGATCTGCCATGAATAAATTAAGTAATAGCACATAAAATTTTCAATTAATTATTGCAACTACATACTGTTTATCAAAGAGGCCAAAAAGGGATGACAAAGTACAAGGAGCGTCTACTTTCTACAAAAACAGGTCATTTAGAGCCCATTTGTTATCACGTTCTGTCGTTCTGCGTTAAAAGCACACTTTTAAATGAAAATGTGGAAAGCGGGTCGTTTGGCAGTAATTTCAAAACATTGGTTTTAGCAATAAGCAGGTCAAAAGGCATGTTTTTCTCTGCACCACTAAGAGAGATGCTTTATTAAAAGCACGTTTGAAAATCAATTTCTGCATTTCCGTGCAGTGGTTTTCATATAGTGAAAATGAGTGAGTTGCCTGCAATGTCCTCACATAATCCAAGAACTACAAAAAGGACTGGTTTTAAAGCTACTCCCCTCAGTGTTACCTTGCATAAACATGCAGATCATGCATTATAGTGATTAGCATTTATTTTTTAGCTCAGTTTCCTTTTTTTTTTTTTTTTATTAAAAAATTACGAATTTGGGTGCTTTATTGACACAATTATATGTTGCTACAACCGTTATTGCACTTCTGATGAGCTACTTGATAATGTTACTGTGTATATGCTGCAGATCCAGATGACCCTCTTAAGACGACTGATCAAACTAGACGCCTTGGCCTAATAGTATGTTTGCTTTTAACTTATAGTTCTCAAACAAATTTTGCAGAAAATTTTAATTACCTCTGAAGTTTTTAATAAAACAACTGTAACCACATTCAACTACAGCACTCCCTTGGATCCCTTGTGGTCCTTGTTCTTTTGAAAGCAAATGTAGATAGGAAACGACGAGTTCTTTTGACGTTGAGGATAATTTCATTTTTTTCACATGTTATGCTACTGCAGGTATGTCGGGGTACGGCCGTGATGCTTGTTTCCCCAACTGATGGTACTGATGAGATTGCAAACCCGTTCCTTCAGCCGGATGGGGTGTAGTTAATGCCATTGTTATCCCTCAAAGTGATTTCCATAGAAATGGATAGTTTCTTTTTGGACTGATTGCCTTACAAACAGGAAATGCCTATTTCTCTCACATTTGTTTTTGGACTATATACCTTTGTTTTATGGGGAACATGTGAATCTTTACTATATCATATAATATGCAAAGAGTTGTCTATTTCTTAGAAGAGACATGCTAGTTTCCAATGCATGGATCTATTTTGTACACCTACTAAACCCTAAGTTGTACGTGTCTGTTTTGGTAGAGTATGGCTCTGCCCCATGCTTCCAAAACCTATATTTGGTACCATCAAACCTCCAAGGATCAATTTATTTGAACTTCCAAGAATCCAAGACTAGCAACTACGGATCTGTACACATGATTACAAACCAGCCCACCATTCAAGGTCACAAGATTTGTTGCAAGATTTTTATTTTTTTATTTTTCCCTCGAGGTTAGAGCCTTGAAAGCTTCAACTGCTTTCTTGTCTGTTGCAACATGTCCTGGTAAGGGCTTGCTCGCCAATCAGATGTAGATCAAAACATGTTAAGGGTGTACTCATGTCTTTGGCAAATATACATTAACCTAGCTTGACCACCAACTTTTACCTTTTACCTTCTCTTTTTCAGGTCAGAAAAGTCATCGATGTCCCCTACTCTCCCTTACTGTCCTGATTATGCTAGGCATTGATTGTGAGGAATCACTAATACATATGGGTCTTTGTGTCTGCTTTTTTGAGTTAAAGCATGGTTGGAAGTGAAGGCATTCAATTAGTTTCCCCAAACCATACATGTTATCTTAAACATCAAAGTTATACCTCTCAAAAAAAAAAAAAAATTCAAAGTTATACCTTTGCAACCGACCATAAGAAGGAAAATGTTTGGGGTATTATAACTTTTATCATCCCAAATCCCAATGGCTTATCTAAATTTCTATTTAAAATAGCTAATTAGAATCTACTTTTTCTATTTTAGCTAGTTACATTTTCAAAAACATCAAAAATCCGCTTATCTATTTTATTAAAATAATATTTTTAATAATAAGGCAAGCAAGAGAAAGGGAGAAAGAAATGAATAAAGAAAGATAGGGAGGGAGGAAAAGAGAAAGTAATTAAAAACTTATCCACTGCAGATGAAATGCAACATGCATTTGGTTTGAAGAACCAGTTGAAGATTTTTTTTAAATTTTTGTTAACCATTTTACATAGATATCCAAAATGCATATGCCATTACAAACCAACATGGCATTTTATGTAGCACTCTCATGCTAGTAATTGTCATGGTAAATATCAAGTGATTAAGTGATCGAACTTACAATCTAACGTAGCAATTCAAGTGAAACTGCTACATCAACTACAATCAAATTTAATTGTTTAGTGTTTGATATGATAAGTGATTAAGTATCGGGTAGAGTAATGACTAGTAATGCACTAGTTTAATTGTACGAAACTAATAATAAAAATTATAATTCCCTCGTCAATATAAAAGTAGAAAAGCCCCAACTACCATCAGAAAGTAAAAAGTTAATTGGCTGAACAAATATATTTAATGTATATAATATGAAGAAAGGATGAGTCAAAACAATTATGGTGGCCAATATTGGAAGGTATCTTCAAAAGTACCACCGTCCGTCCACGTTTGGAACAAGAGAAAAGGAAATGATAGATTTATTCATTAAAGCCTAAATTCCGCAGAGCTCCCTTGACCATATAATAATTAATTAAAGAAATTCCATGTCGTTAGATCGAAGACCACAAAACAGTGCAGAAAAACCGAAGCTTCATCGGAAAAGAAAGATGCCACGTTGAACGTCAAAAAATTGAAGCAAAACGACATAATTAAAAAGACATGGAGGATAAGGATTCCTATGCTCGGTCATGGTCAGAATTAAGGAGGGACATGCTATATATATATATATATAACATATTCATCCTCAAAAAGCCTTTCTTTTCTTTGTGATTTTGCTTAATGTGGTCCTGGAATCCCGTCAAAGGATATTATTGTTCTTTTCATTGCTTGTAAGTTGTACCCAAGGGCTATTGCTGGTACAATGGTAAATTATCAAGCTGTCATTTCTTATATATACTAAAAAAGACTTAGTTTTTTTCTAAATTGGGTTGGAAGAGCTAGCTTTCCGATCTAATATAGTTTATAAATTTGTCATGTGTCTCTTAGCATGTGACAAATACATATTTTTTTAATAGCGCACGAGAAGTGCATGCTTTTTCAATAGAATTTTTCTCGATTTTTTTATGCTGTTAAAAAAATATATGTTTCTTAATTACATGCTTAACGGATACATGTCAATTTTATAGACTAAGTTAGAGGAATTTTCTCAAACCCAGTTTGAATAAAAAAAATTATGTTCATACTAAAAAGGCCTACGTTTTCTTCTAAATTAAATTGGGTCGGAGGATATCTTAAAGTATGTGATTCTCATATACATTAATTGAAAATGTATGATGAGTCGATGACAAAGTTTAATAGATTGAGTTCAAAGAATTTCCTATTAAAAATTAGTAAAGGGTTTGGATGGTGGTCAAATTAGCCATTCTAAAAGGGAATATGATTCTAAATCTCAATTTCAAATAAAATGAAATTAATATTGACACGTATTTTAAAAGTATGATGATGCTCATTGAAGTTGAAACATAACGTGAAGTTACATGCAAGGCATGCACGTGTCCCACAGCTTTCAAGGGATCGCACTTTACTTTCTTTGAACAAAGTTATCCAAATGGTTGGAGAGGGAGATGCAAAGCGACCCACATTACAGCTCTTTTTGTCACTGTTCTAGTACCCCCCTCGGCCCTCTCTCTCTGTTGGTAGGGAATAATTACTCTCAAGTTTTTTGGGGCATCCCTTTACTCATAAGGTAGTAGAAAAATTTATAATACAGAAAGAGCACATGCACATGGGTATGCATGGTACCTCCTTTTGTTGTTTCTTGAAGAAAGGGATGGAAGTAAGTGGCTCTCGATTGCTTGCTATCCAAAGGCAGACCAAATTGATGATTCTCTGTGAATCAAGGGGGTCATTGTGCTTGGCAAACTCCAATAAGCCAAGGCGTAGAGGAAGAAGACAAAGGGTTCATTTGGATTCTAGTAATCAGGTTGTCACGGGAAAAACATCGAACATGTAACTAGCCTTAAATTTGCCGACAACTCGCATAATTTTGTTCATCTTATTGCCTGCTAGGGAACCAATTCCGCCTTCCCTATAATTTCAGCACCTGATTCTGCACACTAGAACGCATGCAACTGCATGCAATTAATTTATATATTGTTGCCAAACTTGCCATGTATATCTATAGCCTTTGTCTGTATATATATAATTTTTTATGGATTCGGATCCCCACAATCCCGGTCCAAAGAGGAGAGAGCAGGAAGAATTGTTTTAGGGTTTAGCTCGGACGTACAGGAGAGTCTCTACTCACATACCCCGTATCCAAAGAGGATGGGATACGGGTAATAACAAGAATTCCCAATTGTAGAGGATCATTTGCGTCCTATTTTTACTGCCCCAAAAATAGAAAAAAAGAAAAGAAAAAAAAGTTTTCCTTCTCACACAAGTCATAAAATGTCCATCAAAAGTTAAGAAAGAGCCAATAATTTATTTTCTTTTGAGAAGAAGTCATTATTATTCATTTGGGTAGAATTGCTTTAATTTAGGGATTTTTTTTCTTCAAAGAACTTCAAAAGGCAACTTCAACACGTAATTAATCATGTCAATTAAAGTAACCTATAGACTGATACAGGGAGGGTACTATACCCTCTAGCTTGTAGCTTACTGATCAGCATAATCTTATCTGCTAATGTAATCCTATTGAAAAAAAAAATGTAAAACAAAACAAAACAACACAACGAAGGGTATATATATATATCAAAATCGTTGCTCCAATTACCATAGGGCAAGTGACAAATTTACCTGTTCTGGGTGGTGTAAGATATGCCTATTCAGAGCAGATAAGCCATACACTTAACCTCTTTGTGAAGTTGTCTGAATTACGTACAATTCGGGCAACAAATTTGTTGATCTGCATTATGAGGAGAATAACAAATGAAAAAATATGACCAAAAATAATAATAACGAGAACAAAAACAAAACTCTTACTACTATAGTTTTGTGGAAGATATATACCAAAGTATTTTAAATATTAAAGGTTGTCTTTCCATCAACTTTGCCGTAAAAGGTAAGTTGCTAAGGTTGATAATCTTTATGTCAAATCGTGTAAACCACGTGCTGGTGCACGTTTCAACTTTCTCCTAAATTCTCAAATTCTAATCACCTGTATCGTTTCAAGATTTTTATGTCTCCTTTGCCTTGTTAAATAGATGAAGTGATTGCTATGAAACATATTTTTATAAAATAAAATCAGTATGATGATTATCTTAAGATATTTAGATTAAAAAAAAAAAATAGCTTTATATTTAAAAATGATTAAGTTTTAGAAAGAATAGTGTTGAAGTATTTCTATTTTTGTTTTTTTTTTAAATTCTCATTTATTTGGATACAGCCTAGAAAAAAATCTTATATTTATTTTGAGATGAAAATAATTAATTAATTATTTATTTATTTTTTAAATGACGAAGAACATTTTTAAGATATGGCCACTTTGTGTACCTGCTCTTGTCAGATAAATCTCAGATCCGTATAAAGCGCATCCTATCCACACGAATTGAGTAATACTCCAGCTTCGCCAGTAACGTGACCCTAAAGAATTGATTGCACTCAAAAGTATTCAAATCTTAGACCTAATGGTCGGAGTGTCACCAAAACTAAAGCCCTTACTACTTAAGCTAACCCTTTGGGGTTGAGATGAGAAGAACTTTGCAGTCAAAAGACACCTTACAAAAAAATATGATTATTTATATTTTAAGCAAAATGAAAAGTATTTATTTTATAGTTTATTGTACCTAATTGTGCACGTAGCATCATAATTTGAAATAATATAACAATATATAAGAAAATTATTATGCAAAAGAAAGAATCCTCATCACAACTCATATAAATTCTTTCTTCTTTTCAAGACTGAAACCATTGATGAATGAAAAATATATAAATTACCATCATCAACATGGGGAAAAAAGCTTCAATGGCAGGGTGGTCCATAGAAGATCATGGTCTGTTGGCACTGAATATCATGATTAAAAATGAGGTTAATATACACCTTGACCTACCCGATCTTTGTTTCTCTTACATAAAAAGTTGAGCAATAGCAATTGTTATTTCTGTGGCCGGAAAGCTGCCATAATTGCTAATTGGGCAACAAATATGAAAGTTAATATGTATTTGGACCAATAACCTCCCATCATTATGCCCCGTAATTTAAGAACACTCTGTCCCGTAATCATAAGAAGCTCATCTTTTTGTATCGAAATCTGTAATTACTAATTAGTGAGACCATCAAAATTAATCTTTCAAAATTAATTTCCACCTACCTTTGTTTTCCCCCATTATCATATATTCATATAAAGATGATTTTTTTAAATAAAATAAAATATTTATCGAATTTCCAGCAAATATTTGGTCACATCGTGTAATTTTCAAATCTGTGAATGTATTTTTTCTGACTACCTTTTTCTCTAACTTATTAAGGCACTAGCAAGGGCACGTGTCATAGGACCACCAACTTAACTTTACCTTGTAATCACTTTAGTTAATAGCTAATTGATGTATTACCACTCTTCACGGATCAAGCAGTGTTATTATAATAATTATTATTATTATCTTTTACTGATAAAATGATGTTGATTTTAAATTCTTGACCCTACCATAATAACCTTTCTCCTCATTGAACATGTCTCTACCGTGGCAGCCAAGGCATCAAACTCTACTTATATTATATCCAAAAAAAAAAAAAAAAAAAACCCACAAAAAATAAATAAAAAGAAAGAACAAAGTTTCCTCAAACCGGTCTAATGAAATTCTTTTAATTCAGTCTATTAAAGTGTGATTCCTGCATATATGTTTAACTTATACATACATTTTTAATAAAACATGTAATTTTCATCCTTTTTTTTTTATTAAAAAAGAAAAAGAGTAATATTATTTATTAGACTATTATCTGACTGCCATATAACTTGATCATGTGACAATAAAAATCAACTCAACACATGTAAAAAAAAAAACCCAAGTGTTTGGTTTTTAACATTCTAATTGTATAGCAGTCTATTATTAATCTGATAAACTGAGTTTGAAGAAATTCTTTAAATACAATTTGAAGGAAAGCTTCGTCCAAAAACAAATTGATTATCATTTTCTTTTCAACCAAGCAAGGATTTATTGAGTTAATTCTACAATCAATTGCATTGCAAAAAATGTAAAAATTCAATCATTTTGTACACTCCAAGAAATGTACAAATCCAAATTAAAGAGGCATAATTTTGTGTCCACAAGGAAAAGAAAAATTGTCTATTTCCTACATTTCCTTGCAATTTCTATTCCAGCCAATAGCGGAGCGTGAAATATACGCGCCAAGCACGCGAACAAACTCAGAAAGGTGTAACCGTATGAACAACTGTATAATACAACTCTAGCTAATCATAGCTTAGCGCCAACTAATCTTCACTAACGCCGTTTTCCACGTTCTACCGTTATTTTTTATATATACACAAAAATACAGAGACGAAACGGAGAATTTAACTCTTACACGTGCGAGTCCCCGCACGTGGGTATACTAGAACTCGGACATGGAAACGGTCCTGTGACGCTCTGATGACGGTGACGGCGGGATCGACGGCGGAGATCTCAATTTGTTGAAGTACTCCCTGATGTTGAACCCTCCGGTGGAAGCCGTCGTTACGTTGTCCTTCAAGTCCTCGTCCTCGTCCTCTCTGGACGGAATAAACGGCGGCCGTAAGACTTCCGTCAGTAGGTCCCATCTGAGCCCGCGGAAGAACTTGTGGTCCTTGATCTCGCTCGCGCCCCTGAGGTAGCCCAATCGCCTGGTGGGGTCCTTCTCCAGCAACCGTCCGATCAGGTCCGTGAGGGCCGTGCGCTCACCGATGAACTCGGGGGCTTTGAACAAAACGTTCCGAAACGTCTCCTTGCGGTTCTTGCCCTTAAACGGCGTCGTCCCGTAGAGCATCTCGTATGTGAGCACGCCCAGAGCCCACCAATCAACGGCGAACTCGTGGCCGTCCCCTCGCACCACCTCGGGCGCCACGTACTCCTCGGTCCCCACAAACGAGTGGGACCGCTCGCCGTTGGAGAAACTCGGTCTGCGTCGACTCACCGGGCTGACTCGTGCTGACTTGGCCTTCTTCAACCCCTTCTTGTTATTATTCTTGTTTTTGTGGTTACTCTCGGGCATGATGGATATCCAGCGTGGCAGGTGGCTCCGGTGTTTGCGGCGGAACTCCGGTGGATCCTCAACGGCCTCGGAAGTGTAAATGACGGTTTTGACCGTGGAAGGGGTGAGGCTACGAGAGAGGTCGAAGTCTGTGAGGGTCACGTGACCGGAGTGTTGGATGAGGACGTTCTCGGGCTTGAGGTCGCGGTAGGCGATGCCCATGCGGTGGAGGTGGTCGAGGGCGCAGACGATCTCAGCCAAGTAGAAACGAATAACGGCGGGGGAGAAAACGCGGTCGTTTTGACGGTACCGGAGGACGTTGAGGTCGCCGCCGGGGCAGTATGGGACGGCCCAGGCGAGAAAGTCCGGAGAGTCGGAGGAACCGAGGAGTGAAGGGAGGAACGGATGGGCCGGGTCGGAAAGTCTGGACAGGACCTGGATTTCCCACTGGGCCCGGCGCTCCGCGTCGAGCTTGGTTTGGAACGAGGCCTTCTCGACAACCTTGAGAGCGAACGGGCAGCGGGCAGCGGGATCCGCAGTCCGGTCGTGGACGAGGAAGACCGTGCCCATGGCGCCTTTACCCAGGACTTTGATGGCTTTAAGGTTGTCCAGGTCTAGCTCCGGCGAAGGTTGTGCTGGTGGTAAATCCATTTCTTGAAAGGAAGAGAAACAATAAGAGAGCTAGAAAACAGGTTTCGGAGAGAGAGAGATGGTTTAGAGCGTTGGTTTTTGGCTTATATAGGCCGCTTTCTCTTCTCTCTCACTCTATGTTGTTGGTTTTTTTTTTTTCGCGCAGTATGTGCGTTTTTAAGTGTGACTGATTCTGATTGTTATTGTTTTTCTTTTTCCTTCTTCTTTTTTTGTTTTTGTTTTTTTGTATTTTTTCTGACGAGCAACAGAAAAAACCTATTATTACACAAACTTTATACTATGCTGCCTTTTAATACCTGGGACACTGTGCATGAGGATTTGTAGTAATTTTGATGAAAGTAGAAGGCTAATTGTGAAGATTTATTAAGTTTTATTTTTTTTCCCTCGCTTGACTTGTTCCTTTCTTCCTTTCTGTTCCTCTTTCTTTTTGCCCTTTTTAGTTTTGGTTTTGCTTTTCCAACTTGTCCCTTCAACCAACCCCAAAAAATAGCAAATTTGAACATAATATTACCACATAATTTGAAGTTTGAATCATGTGAGAAGCTGTCAACCTGACTTCTTGGAGGATTTGAATTAGGATTCTTAGAATAAGGGGGAAAATTTCTGTCAAGATATAGGCTTAAGATTATATAGATCGATATTACCAGACTCATTTAGTTAAAAAGGTCAAACTCCTTAATCTTAACCCGTATCAAAAATTGCAAATCAATCTTAAAATTGATAGTTTGTCAAGAGTATCTTCTAATTTATTAAGAGTTTGTTTAGGATTTGGATTAAAAGTTCTATTAGTATTTGGATTAGGAGTTCTAAGGATAGATATCATATATTATCCTTTAAAGTTGTAATTTCATTTCAATTTTTCTTATAAAGCCTATATAAGAGTATAAGACCCTACATTCAATAAAAGAAAGATCAGAAGAATAATTTTCTCAAATTTTTTGACCTTCGAGTGGAAGGCCTAGGATTCTTGACCTAAGGTTACTCAAATTATCTTAAAAATTTCTAACACTTTCATCACACTAACAAAACATTTTTAACTAGTAGGCATAGGGACAAGAAGGAAAAAAAATAAAATTAAAAAAAGTGGATTTGTCCGAGAATTTGCTTTAATAATTGCAAGAGTATGAAAAGAAAGATAGAATTAGAAGAAATAAAGTCAAAAAGGGAAGGAAAAATATAAAAAAGAAATTGGGAAATCACATTGTATATACCAATGTCTAGTGCAAATCAAGTAGGCCAATTGGACAATAACACTACCAATTTCAGCAATGCAATTGTCCCTTGTGCCTGTACCATGACAAGCATGATTGAATTAGTCTATTTAAGAGGTAGTGCCAGCCATATGGAGGTTCAAGTGTAATGATTTGGCTAAAGTAGACCCTATTTTTCTACAAAGTAAAGAAATAAAGCCCCACCTTTGTAGCTTTCAAACAATCTATTAATTTTGTTGTCTGAATTGTTAATAATTTAGTCAATAATTATCAAAGTGTTTTTAGAGTAATGTTATGAATAATTTTTTTTTTCTTTTCTTTTCTGCAGTGCAACTGGATGGGCAGCATACAGGGCAACAAAAGCATCCAATCGTAGACATTAAAAAAAAAAAAAAAAAAGTTCCTAGCATTACTTGAGTTTTTATGGGGTCATCTATCTGAACAAATCTCAGGAAATCACTTTCTTCTTGTAGCAATTGAAACAGTAAATTACTGAAAATCTGAATTCTTATTCCTAATTTGCTACAAGCGCTTTTTGCTATCCTATATGTTGCCCATCTTGATGCATTGCAAAAAACAAAAACAAAAAAGTTCATAGCGTTACTCGGGTTTTTATCGGATTATTTGTCTGAACAAGTCTTTGGAAACCACTCATTTATTGTAGCAATTTGAACAATAAACTATTGAAAATGTGAATCTTTCTTCCTAATTTGCTACCTTGTAGTCTTGTAGCTTCGTTTTGATTAGAAAAAGAAGAAAGAAATAGAGCACACGTGTAGGAGATAAAGAAAAGATAGCATAGAGCCAAGCAAAATGACAAATACAATTTTCTTGTACGGTTAATCACATGGGGGCTCCCATAATCTAAGGAGAATGCGAACGTGCACCTAGGGTTTGTTGTTGGAATGTTGCCAAATTTAATTCAATACATAGAATATAACCAAACTTGATTTATTACATTAATTTTTTTTTTAAATAAATTTATATCTTCAATTTTTTTAAAGGTCCTCATGTGTGATGCACTTGTAACTTAAATAATATGGATTTGACTTTTAGTTAGCCCAGTCTAATCAATGATTAGTTTGCTTTTAAGCAAGTTGATGAAATTCAGGGAAGTGTTTGGTTGAATTGAGCTTTGCCTCACAGATTAAGGAACTATTTTAGTTTACTTACATGCACCAAATATCTTTTGCTAACATTTCTAATAGATGGAGCGTATTGAACAATCTGGGTTTGGCTTGAGTCCAGTTTTAATTAAAACTAGATTCATTGTGATTATGACACGTGTCTCACAACAAGTTACAAGAAATACATGTTTCAATTCTAACAATTTAGTTGCCAATTCATATTTGATTTTGAATGCAATTGGGAAACAGCTTGTTTAGGGGTTTTGCTTGGATCCAAGGAATTTGTCCGGTTGGGATTCAGACGCGTGTCACATAACAGGACATACAAGAATATGTATTATAATCTGATCAGCAGATCTAAGTCTAACTGAAACTGGACCTAAGTCGAATCTTTTTTTTTATTTTTCTGCCCTCTTTTTTCTAGTAGCAAACCAGAAAATTGAAACCAATTTTCATAAATTAATTAGGGTTCTACCAAAGAAACCTTTTAAATATCATGAGTGAAATGCTAATGGTTTAGAAAATAGGCATTAATTACTAGAGTAATAGCTTGCATATTTAACACAAAATACTGCCAAAGAACTAAGTAATCATGGTTTAAAAAATAATATAATGGCACCATATGGTAGTAATTAATTAGGGGATTCAATAACACACTAGTTTTTGTAGCATAGTCTTGACTTTTTACCTTAATGAAAAGTTGAGCTAATGAGTGTTTGATATTGTTAAGAATTATTAGGATTTTACCATAAATATAAGCAGTTCAATAAATTTTTAACCATCCAAATTAAACTGAATACTTTTAACCATAGTTTTTTCAGCGAGTAATCTTATGCCACGTGTAGCAGACATAATAATTATTGTTTCCTCACCACATCAATTTAAGAAACATATCTGGATTTCCAAATCTCCCACTTAAAATAATGACTTAAAGTGAAAATAGTAACATGAAATCATTAGTCCTTAAAGTGGGACTATTTCCAAATCTTAATTACACCGTGTAAGAACTTGTTAATAAACAATTATTCGTAGAAAATATTTATTATAAAATAATAAACCATACTTTTATTCAATTTTTATCTTATTTTGCTGATGTCGTATGATTAATAAGCACTTACTAAAAAAAATTAATGACCGATTGTCAATACCCTGTTAGCAAAATGAGGTAAAAGTGTGATGTGTAAATTTTGAATTATTATTTTTTCTTTGAAATGATTTTTTTTAATAAAAAAAATTATCCAATTTTTACTTTTCATCATTTTTTTTCCTTGATTGTCTCACGTGGCAAATAATGTGACCTAAGGAAAATTAAGGAAAATAGTTTTTTGCAAATAGCATTACTTTAAGAAGAAAAAAAAAAAAAAAGAACAACTCACAACATTATAATTAATAAATGTTGGTGGATGGGATGCATGTTAGGTGGTGCTGGTGGATCAAACCCTTGATAACTTTTGCTACAGAAATGGAATACATTGATGCTCCAAGCTATTTCTCGAGAGTATCTTATTATTCTTTTAATGCTTTTTCCAATCTTTCGTATTTCTCAAGTTTGATCATATTCCTATTTTAGTCTTTTAGAGGACACCAAATCCAGATCAATTAGTTGCATCCATCTTTAGAGATTTTTCTCCGATTCGTAAACAAAGTTTTCTTTCGAATTGAGTTGAAAGAAATTCTTTCGAATAATTTGCGTTTTTAAAGGAGCAAATAAAAAATTGCAGCAGTCCAAATAGTTAATACTGTCAAATTAAACGGGAAAAGTTAGAGCAGATATGGGCAACTAGTGAAAGATACCCGAGCGACGCTTAAAATGGTGTCTGTTTGGCAAATTCTGCTGCTCATGGTTTAGCCGCTCTAGCTTTATGACAACGCCAAAAGAGAAATTCACCGGGTACCAATTACAAAAATATTTGTTTTGTCCAGTTGCCTTCACTCCGGAATTCCCCATCACTTTGCCTGAGCTCCCCCACCCCACCAAAAATATCTAACATTTGTGTGCAGACAAATATATTGTCTTTTTCAAATCCATATATATCTTTGTTCTGTAGTAAGTTACAACCACATCGAAGGATAGATGCTAGGCTTTTTCCCTTATAGTAATAATTAAATAATAAAATTTAATATTCTTTATAATTTTAAGCTTTTAAGATAAGTTAAAGAGCGTATTAGAATATTAATTAAATGATTAATTTTTATTTTTATTTTTTATAAACTTTTGAAATATTAATTTGAATGAGGGAATAATTCCATAATAATTGCTTTTTAAAATCATACATTTCTGAAATGGACATGTATAACTCATCAGATTGATCTATCACATGTAGCATTCAAGTGTTGATTGCTACAGATCACAAGCATGGATGAAGCTGTGGTCCTACTTGCAGAGCTGTTGTCGAATGACTCAAATGGCAAATGTTGAATTCCGGAGGATGACACAACAAACACACGAATCCAAACGGGATTCGCATGAACCGACACATGAATTTGTAAGGAAATTGTAATACTCCAAACATTTTTTTGGCTTGGATTCGTGCGAACCGACATGCGAGTTTGTATGAAAGTTGTAGTATTAATTTCAAACGTTTTTTGTTTGAAAACAATTTTTAAGAGAGAATTGATGGCACTTTAAGCCAATTATGTGGGATCAACGTCTATATATATATATATATATATATATATCATTGCAATGGCTGTAAATTCAAGTAATCTCACTATCCTTGGTAATGCATTGAAGATGATGATTTTGGGTACGGAGCAGATGATCAATTATGATCAATACAATCAAATAATATATACCACATCCCATTTGGTAAGATGGAGTCTCAACATGTGACTTTTTTTCAGTTTTCGTAGCCTAAAAGGCCTTGTAATCATCAATTAACCTACTCTTTCTTGTTTAATAATTTTGTAGGATGATTACCCACTATAAACTGCTTCTAGTCAGTGATGTGCCCCCTAAAAAAAAAAAAAAAAAAAAGGCTCTTTGACAACAACAATCTGACTTTTGTTGGTGATTTAATATGGAATTAGAAAAAAAGGACATGAGTTTGAACATTGTTTTCATAATTCACCTCTTGTTTCAATTAATATTTCACGTATCGGATATCGGGTCTCGGTTTTTTTCTTTGAGGGAAATGTTAAGCTTTAATAATTAATTTTTAATCTGGGTTAACGAGTGCTTCACAGCTCTTAATTGGAAGAGACATCATGCACGCTTGTTCATAGAATCTCTTGTGGTTAATTGCATATTCCCTTTAATTAGCTTTTAGACTTTCCTGTATATATAATTAAGGATGCTTATAGGATGGATTAAAGTGGAACAGGTAATTTCATGTTTGTTTAGGAGAAAGCCACCCAAATAGTCATGTGTGCTATAGACCATGGCATGGAAAAAAGCAAAAAAAAAAAAAAGAAAAAAAAAAAAGACATAGTCATGGTACCACCACCATATTTGTATTATTCAATGTTAATATATAAATGTTGTTTCACTTGTGTGTTAGGCCAGCATCACCTACTATATACAAAGGATTCTTTGGAAAAGGATCCACCTACCTAAAACCCCATATATTCCAACTTTAGGTTACACAAAATCTTGCACACTATTTTCTTTTTGGCCATCTTTTGAGCCTATGTTGGAGACAGAAAAACCCCACCAAGGATTTTTTTTTTTTTTTTTTTTAAAAAAAAACCCTCTTCATATTTACTTTTGAAGTTTCATAAAATGTGTTCCTGTCGGCCATCATTAGGTGGGAGAAAATGTAAGCTTCCACCTAAGATCAAAGTAAAAGGAAAGGAAAGGAAAAAAAAAAAAAAAAAAACCTACTAATTATATTCCTCCACCCATGTCAAAGTTTGGAACATATGTACTTTAAAGGAAAAGCTATGTATACTTTGATGATGCCCTTGTCGGCCATGATGCCACCCTCTAAAAGAAATCCTCTATTTTATGATTTGGAAATTTTTGTTAGAGTATCAAAAGGGGAACACTATTTCTTTAAGAATAAGGAAAAGAGGGTCACTATGTGTGTGCCTATAGTGTAATTTGCTCTTAAAATTGATTATCTTGATCGCATCTCCCTAAAGAATTCATTTAAAAGGTGTAGAAAAGATATCGATCTTATTGTTAGCATTTTTTCAAAGATTCTTATTATTGTAAATGCCCCAATTTTACATTGAAAAAATATTTAGTTTACGTAGAATGAGGGAATTAGAAAGGAGTTTATGAGTGCTAAGTGTTAAATTAATGATTAAGTGATTAAATTTACCTTTTCCTATCAGCTTAAGCTTTTGGGATAATTGGTAATTTAACATGGTATCAGAACCAAAGGTCTTGGATCAAACTTTAACTCTGTCCATTTACCCCCAATTTAAATTAAATATTTCACGTATTGGGTCTCATCTATTAAAAGGAAGTTTGAGCCCATACTTGAGGGTGTGGTGTTAAAGTACTAATTAAATGATTAAATTTACCTCTTCCTAGACAAGTAGTAATTTAACACTAAGTATTCATATATTGGTTAATTTCTTACTAGATGAGATCACGAGATTGTGCTTTATAAGCAATTTTAGGGAGCTCAAATTGCAATTTGATTAGTTTTTTTTGAAGTAATAGCATAGATGCTAGAAACGCTAGATGAGATTACGAGATTGTGCTTTATAAGCGATTCTAGGGAGCTCAAATTGTAAGTGGACTAGTTCTTTTGAAGTAATAGCATAGATGTGACTAGCGTTTTTCTTGGGTCATTACAAATGGTATTAGAGCAACCTAATAGCGCCAAGTATGTCAAGGATTTAAGGAGGTAAAATTATAAGACCACAATCTTATATTGAGAAGATGATTAGTTCACATAAAGTGGGTGGATTATAAACGAAATCATGGGTGCCAAGTTCCATTTTGGTTCCTTATTATGTCATATATATTGTGCTAATATAATTAAGTGATTATAGGTAACTCCAATTACAACTTAATTAACTATTTGAAGTGGTAGCATAGATGTGATTAGCGCTTTCCTAGTTTCGAGTTTATGTGAGAAGACACTCAGGTCGTCCCATCTAGTCAGGCAGGTGCTTGACCGGATAAATAAGACGACTCAAGTGTCTCCTTATACATAAGATGCCTATATTGTACGTAATACGAATAGTTCATTGCACCCCATCGATTCCATTGAATCAATCTTGATAAACTATTACCTCCACATGCCTCCCAACCAATGAGGCAATCATCAAGCAGATTCTCACCTCTTTGATCAAAAGCAACAATGGAGGGAGGCATGGCATTCTTGGTGAGAAAATGGAAGTGGGTGCCACTGTGCGTCATGTGGTGATTGTGCAGTAGAAAGATAAGGTATATGGATTGGTGGGAACCAAAGCTAGGGAGCACAATCGTGCAGCTTTTACGTGCAAATATACTCAAGATCAATCGCACACACACACACGTATGCAATTCCACAAATGAATAATAACATAAACCCTAGCTAGCTCCTTCCCCATCCTTTTCTTTGTCTTTAATGATGCAAGAAGAAATTGCAAATTATACATTCATCCATCATGTGGGAAAATTATTTTTCTATAATAACTTGTTTGGATTACTTGAAGGCTCCTCCAATGATGGTTAAAGTTAGCCATCACCCCATTTACATTACTTTTTCTTTGTGCTCAAATTGGTGCACCATTTTTGTCAGCAGCAGCAAGGGACCTACCGCATACCTGTAAAAATCCACTTACCTCCTTATTTGTAAGAAAAATCATCACATATATTATTATTCATCATGGTCGGTCTTTTTGGTTTTAGGATATAAACTTTTTCTTTAAATTGAATTTGATGAAATTCTTTCAATTCGGTCTATCAAATTGACACCTTTTTTTTTTTTTTTTTTTTTTAAACTCTAGTTTGTTTCAGCATAAAATATTTTATATATGTTATTGTGTTGGGCATGACCAAAAATATTAATAGTTAAATAAAAAAAAAGAAGAGAAAATTCAGTTTACCCCCTGAAGTTTCAGGAGTTTTTCAATTCGAACCCAAATATTTAAAAATTGACAATGTACCTCCTAATGTTTCAAAACTTTTTAATTCAGACCCTCTGTTCCAATTTCCTTCTTTTTTTTTTTTTTTGAGAAAAATTTCCGTCTAATTGGACGGAAATCATCCCAAGTGCGTCTCACGTAGGATTTTGATGTCCTCTATTTCAATTTTGCTCTCATTAAAATCTATGAAATTACATAATTACCCTCATTAAAACTTATGAAATTGAGGGTAAAGTAAATTTAACCCAATAAAAAATCTTTTCGGTTTAACCATAAAAACTTCTTTAGTTTTAGAAAATAGTTTTAAATTTCGTAAACTATTTTTCAAGTTTGAACCTCTCTTTTTCAAACTGTCGAACTACCGCCGAAAGTTACAACCCGTTTTTTGCCGTCACTCATTTTCCGCACAAAACTAAGGACAAATTGAATTGCCCAAATTCGACTTGGTTTTAGTTTTGCAATTATTATCATTATTATTATTTTCAAATTTAATTTCCTATCTTTTGTTTTGATGTTTTTATCATTGGCATCCTTTATGGAGCCTTTTGATCAGATTCCGACTACTATCAATCGGGGGCCCGTTCTTGATGGATAACCAAAAATACTGATGTTAATAAAGGTTGTACATTTGTATCCACTACGTGAAAAGGGGTGGAATTTTGCTTTTTTACTTTTTTTATTTTATTTTATTTATTTTCTTTTCAATTATTATTGTGTTTTATTATAGGCATTGATTGCCCAAA
This sequence comes from Corylus avellana, assembly GCF_901000735.1. NCBI lineage: Eukaryota > Viridiplantae > Streptophyta > Magnoliopsida > Fagales > Betulaceae > Corylus > Corylus avellana. The sequence continues at coordinate 1,813,015 of NC_081550.1, forward strand.
CGAATTCAAGTATAATATGATTACAAAAGATTGCCAGTGGTTATGCATATAATGAGGACCATATGTATTCTTATGATGGTATAATTACTATTAATTATTACTTTAAATTCTATTATACCAACATAAAGCAATGATATTATTAACCTTTTTGTTAACACAATTAATCCTCTTTGACTTTTGTGTGTATATATAGCGGTGTTCACGCAGTTTTTATTAACCGTTTTGTAATCGATAACTGCTTTAACTGCTAACTGTATTAACCGTTAACTGCTTTAAAAAGCGGTTAGTAAAAATCGCGGTTAAGCGGTTAGAGCATCTCCAGCAGTGTAGCTAAAAGGGAGATATTAGCTACATTTAGCTATTTTTGTTTTTTTTGTTTTTTGTTTTGTTCCAACAGAATAGCTTCATATTAGCTATTATACCTTAACTGCTACAGTAAATATCTTCATATTGCTATTCACTGTAGCACACTAGATTATTGAATATAATATTATTTTCACATTATTTTCTCTCTTCTCTTTTCTCTCAACGTTTCTCTATCTTCTCTCTTTCCTGTTCATGAATTTATGATACATATTCAAGTCTTTTGAATCACTAAAAACTCTCCAAAAAAAATTGAATAGCATGCATATAATTGACAGACTAAAAATGGAAAAATATAAATAAATAAAAATAACACACAGGTATGCTGTGTGAATCAATTCTATTGCAATTTACAATATGATGCAAAAGCGTCGCGTATAAAAAAAAAAAAGATTAAAAAATAATATTTAATAAAATAAAAAATGAAATAAAAAATCTGTTGGAGTTGGTATTAAAAAATGAGTAGCTAAAGTAGAAAATTGTGTTTTTTGACTAGGTAGAATACCTCTTACTGCTGGAGATGCTCTTAGCGGTTAGTGAGTTTTTGAAAACCACTAACCGCTTTTTTAATATAATATACATATATTTTTATTATATATATATATAGAGAGAGAGAGAGAGAGAGAGGTGCAAAATAAGCCAAAAACAGAAAATTGGATCAAAAGAAAAGAAAAGAAAAAAACCTGAAAAGGAAAAAAACAAAAAAAGTGAAAAAAAAAAACATTTAAAGTGAGCCCAAAAAAAGCTTAATTCTCAAATTTAGCCCAAAAAGAAAGCTCAAAAAAAGGGTTAGTAAAAAAAGCGGTTAGCTGGATGCAGTGAACTACTACCTAGGCGGTTTGCGGAAGTGGTTAGTAAAATATATTAATCGCTTAAGTAGTTGCAGTTAGTGATTTTAGCCACTAACCGTTAATCGTAACAGCATGATCACCCCATATATGTTGGGGGAGGCGAAATGGGCCTTCTCCTTGGATTTTCAGCAAAAAGAAATCCAGCAAGCCTTTTTGAAAAGACAGATCTATTTAGGCCGGTTTTGAAAAACTTGCAGGTCCAACTTGATAAAAGGGATGTCAATGTAGGTTTTTTTTATTTTTTTTTTAATTGTCCACGTGTCCAATCCACACGGAGCCCTTCTTTTACTTCTTGTTCTCTATCCCTCTTTACCCTCCACACTTTCTCACTTTTCTCCTCACCTCACTTGACCCGCCACAAACGGAAACCGCCGCCGAAGGCCAAACTCTAGCGGAAAAATCAACAGTTTCCGCTCTGGGTTTGGCTACTCAAAGAAAAAGGTAAAAGAGCTTTTCTCTTTTTCCCGATTTCAAGATTGGATTCCGTTATTAACTTATTATCATATAATTTGAGGTTTATAGATGAATTTGATCGAATTATATTGATGTTTAAGGGATGTTTAATGTGGGTTTTTGTGGGGTTTGATAAAACCATTTAATTTGATGTGCCGTGTCTACTGGGTGTTATTGATTGCAAATATAATTTGTTTACCCTAGTGACCAATATGTGTATGGTGATGTTTGACTCTTCATGCTTATGCTGTTTCCATTTTTTGGTTGTGGGTGCAAAGTTAGTGCACGTGATGGTTTACACTTGATCTCTGAACTTCAGGTAAGTTCCATGTTTGACAAGCACATCTACTGATGCACTGTCTTTGCACCACTGGTTTTTTTTTTTTTTTTTTTTTTTTTTGAATACTTCCTTTGTTTATGTGTATGTCTGTGTGTGTATATATGTATGCCTATGCATGTCGAAGTGAAGACAAGATAAGAAAAATGGAGAAGTGAGGTGTGGAGATCATTTGTTTGAAGTCTGGAGTTTGGGTAATTTCTTTACAAGTGCAGAGATTAGTAGAAAATTAGATGTGTGTGTGTGTATATATATATATATTATCTGCGTTAATTGTAGGCTTGTAGCAATCTACCCTAAGCCATGTTCATTTGCAATACCCCCACTAAACTACAACTTTCGCAATCAACACCCTAATTTGAGATTGATTTGTTTTGTCCACCCACCATCTGAAGTGTAAAAAACAAATTAATGGGGGTGGGGTGGACATTGATATTTTATGTGCACTACTTTGTTATTTTTTACAAGTTAATATGACGCACCTCCCCACTTGCCCTCTAATTTGTTATTTCTTTATACTGATTTAGATGCTGGGTGGTCCTTACAAATTAATCTCGAATTAGGTTGTTGGTTGCAAAAATTATAGTGTAATGATCCCAGAGTTTGAGATTCATGGTTACAATTAACCCTTTTTATCTTAGGCAGAATTCACCCATGATAAAAAAAAGGCCATTAGAATAACATAAAAAATTTAAGAGCCATCATCATGATTCTTTTGTTTTAAAAAAAATGTGAAGCAAGATTTCCACTTTTTCCTAAATATCTTGCCTTCTTTTGGTCTCATAAATCATATTTCAGTTTATTTGTTGAGGTATTACAAACAAAATTTTGTGGAATTTGTGGTTTGTGAAATCTTGTGATGTATATGTACCTTGTTCTTTAAATTACTATTGTGGAGATATTTGGGGAGAAAAGGAAGAAAATCCTTCGAAGGTACTATTGGTGAGACAAGCACATATAACATCTCTTTGTTTCATTCTAATTGGCTAACCAGATAGAAGAATGTGAGATTCCCTCCATTTCTATTCTGTCATCCGAATATTTCCCTGCAAACATTTTCTATTGATTACCTTTCCATCAAGCAATACATAATCTGTTTGATCCAGAGCCTTACTTTTCTTGTAACAAACAACTGTTGTTTATCTTCTATGTGTTTTACCATCCAGATAATAGAAATGGGTAACAAGAAAAGACTAATGTGGATAAAAGGGACACAGTAAAGTGGACAGAACGGTGGGAACAACTTGTTTGGCTCATCTTATGAAAAACAACTGCTGTTTATCTTCTATTTGTTGTGACATGCAGATAATAGAAATGGTTAACAAAAAAAAGACTAATGTGGATAGAAAGGACACAGTAAAGTGGACAGAACGGTGGGACGACTTGTTTGTTGATGCACTTGTGCTACAACAAAGCATGGGAAATAGAATAGATAAGAATTTCACAACAAAAGCATATGATAATACTGTGAAGGAACTACGTGAAAAGATTGGCAAGCCATTTGAAAAAGGTCACTTGAAGAATCGCTTGAAAACTCTTAAACATAATTTCCATGAATGTTATGACATTTTCAAGGACATGAATGGTTTTACATGGAGCCCAGAGACAAAAATGTGGAATGCAAAGCCTGAGGTGTGGAAGGCATTGATAAAGGTTTGTTTCCTGGTCCTAGTTTCATTATATTATTATATATAATTCTTCTATTTATAGGAACTGATGTTCTTTTTATTTTTATTATTTACATTTTTTAAAAAATAGGCAAAACCTGATGCCATAAAATGGATGACTACACCTATTAGCAACTACAATAAGTTGTTGTTGCTCTTTGCAAAAAGAAGGGAAAATGCAAAGGGTTTGAAGATGGATGCACACCGAGGTAGTGCCTCAGGAAATGAAGGCTTATGTGATGATATCAATCAAGTCATGTCACAGAATGAAATTACTCTTAATCTGGAGGACTTGAATGGTATGAATGGTGGTACTAATCAGTTACCTCCTCCTGTTGAATCAAATTCTCAGTCAGATTCTCGACCACCTTCTCAATCTGCTACATCATTGAAAGGCAAGAAACGGAAGGCACCAAGGGATGAATTTGAGAGAAATATTTACCAAAAGAAAAAAGATGTTTTTGAGAGAGAGTTTGAAAGCATAAGGGAAGCAATACTAGATGTTGCACAGGCGATTAGGGAGGGGAATGTTATTGCAGAAAGAGGCCGACCGCGTGTGTATACAGAACAAGAAGTTTTCACAGAATTGGTGAAAATTGGTGTTGATGTGCACTTGCGCTATAAGGCCTACACTTTCCTTGTTGCAAATGCTGGAAGGGTGAGGGCGTTCTTTGGTTGCCCAGCTGAGGAACGTAAGGAACTTTTGCTCCACATGATGCATAGTCCCCCAGAAGAATCTTAATGATTTTCCATGGTTGTTGATGGGGCTTTTGTAAATGCTGTGAAGGCTGGCGTATGGTAGTACTCTTTGATGACTTCAGAACTCTCTAATACAGCTTAGGAGTTTTCTTTTCTTCTTATGTCTCAGTGTGGGAGGGAAATATATTGATAAGTAGAAATCAGGTTGATTTGTAAGTTCAGTTGATGTCTGTACCAGGCATTGAATAGGATACGGTTGTAGTAGCTTTATCTATTTTGATCAATTGTTCTCCTTCTTTACAGTAGAACCGGATACAACACGATATGTGAGTTCGATGTTAGAATTAGCTTTTATAGGGGTTCCTTGTATGATTAATAGAAAATAGAGTCCCCTTGAGTGGCTCATTTGTATGTGTTTGTGTCTGTGTCTGTGTTTTGTATTTTTCTTGTCAATAGTTTTATAGCAGGTTTTGTATAGGGAGGGGATGGGGTTCAACCCAATTTCTCTAAATTGGGTTGGATTTTTTTTTTTATACTAATTTATTTCTCTTGCTCATTTTTAATAAATTGTTATGTGTGAGTTTTATTTAATGGAGAGTAGTTGGAGATTGTATTGGTTTACTGGGCTTCAGGGAATGAGATCATACTTCTGGGCCTTCTTAATGGGATTGACAAACTGTCAAGAAGAAATCAGCTTGAAGGGCTTTCTGATCAATACGAATTGGACTACATGGTTGATTTTATATTTTTTGTGTATTAAAGTTGCTCACTTTGCGCTTTTAGTGAATTATTTTACTTATAAAAAACAAATTATTGAAATCTCATGTGGTTTACCGAAGTTGATTAAGCTTTTCATTTTCTTAATTGATATGTGAGTGATAGAGGATCTTTAATCAACCCTATCCTTAATCATCAGAATAAGATTAGTTAGTTTCGTAAGGAAAATAATCACCAAGTTAAATCTCAAACCGACCTCTACTTGAAAGCCGGCGACAAAGTAACGAAGTAATGCAAGCTCTCACCAATGGAGTAAGAATTTTTTTACTTTATATCGCATTAACAAACAAATTTCTTCATTTTTTTGTGAGAAAAAAAATTCAAAACATATTTTTACTTTATATCACGTTAATCAATTTCTTCATCATTTCTCATTTCTTCATTTTTTTGTGAGAAAAAAAATTCAAAACATATTTTTACTTTATATCACGTTAATCAATTTCTTCATCATTTCTTATCTCAAAACTCTCTTCTAAACACAGCTCGCAACTTTCTTGATACTTGAGGGTAAGGAGCTGCTACAAATGTTTAGGGCATGGTACCCACGTCCAATTAGTGAACCGTGCATGCATGGTTCTCCTTATTATCCAAAAAATGTGTATGCCAACACGAGAGTAATTGTTGTAAGAATAATGCTATTTTCACTAATATGTTATTTCAATTGTATGACAGTCGTGCATATAACAGTTTACTAAATAGTATTAGTCTTAATTTAAATTTTGAGTAATGGGTTTTAATGATTGTGGTCACAAGTTTGTATCATAAACAAATTATTTTCCAATAAAGATCCGAAGTTGTGTACTCATCAAAAAAGAAAAAGATCCGAAGTTGGGGTTAACAAAGAGAAAAAATCCCAGTGAATCGATGGATGAACAAAGTCAAATTTGAGAAAGATATTTTGCTCCCTCCAATCTAGGATCCTTGATTGTCAATAACATTTCTAATGCATACTTTATTATTTTATGTTATATGCTTTGCAGAAAACAAGACAATGCCATGCACATGCCCTCTAAATATCCCTTTCTTTAAATAATCACACACATAATAATCGATCATTCATGTTCATTTTCTGTGGAAATTGAGAAGCTAGCTCCCGTTATCGAGAGTATCCAAGTGCATGGTTGTCTAGATGAACACTTTTTTTCTTTCTTTTTTCTTCTTAATAATATTAATATTAATATTATTATTGTTATCATATTCCTAGAACGACTTATATAATACCACTTGGTCTATAGTGGCAGACATTTTTTCTTCTTTTTTTTTTTGAATGAAGCTTGGAGACGTGGCACCCAACACTACTAAGCACACCAACAGGCCACATGCCTATCGGCATTAATGTTGTTTGGAACTTTGGATGCTAGCTCTATAACTAATATTCTTGATGGTTAGTTTGGGCACCTGATGAATCAGTTACTCATTAATTTCTTTTAAAATTTAATTGAGTAATCATCTCAACATTTGTACGTACCCAGATGAAAGCACTTATCGTTAACGTACGTTGTTAATTGGTACTCATGAAAATAATTAAAGCTCATATTCTTATCTAGTGCTTTGGATATAGACTGTTTTTCTTCTTCTATTGTTGTACCAATAATTATCGATCTCTTTTGTGGCCACTTAATATGAATAAGTGAATTCATTAAACATGAGCATTCTAAGATCATGTTAAGTGATCTTCAAGAGATTTGTTTGTTGCTTCATTTTTGAATTACTTTAAAGATTGATAAACTACACTTATACTCCCTTCAATTTATCACTCAATTTGTAATGTATCCTACTAATCTCCTACTCAATTTACAATGTCCCTCTTCCATTAAGATTATTTGTTAACTTATACGCCAAGCATATCACATGACCCACACGTGATGTAAAATGTCCATTTTACCACCATGAAATTTTTAAAAATATAACTACACCCTTACTTTAAAAAAGAAATATGTTTTAGTGTGTGTATATATATATATACCAAAAGGGTCAATTAATATGCATCATTTACAACAGGCAGCGCAATTCATTCTCCTATCAAGCATATATAACAAAAAGCTGCAGTCTAGCTCCCCCTTCTATTGCGCGGATACTCAGTTTCTGTTTCTTAAATTAATGTGTAAATAAATAATAAAGGGTGTGCTTGCTTCACTGCCTAATTAATTCGCAGTCTGTTGGGGCTTGAAGATATATATATATATATATTGAGGAGGCCAGGTTCTTAAATCTTAAGTATAGAATAAGAATGTCTAGATTGGTGTGATTTAGGGCAGTGAAGCTACCCGCCGGCCGTCTTGGCTATCTCAAAGGCTTGCAACTTTAATTTATGAAGCGCAAACGATGGTGACGTTACCATATTAGGGCACCCTTGTTTCAAGATGAGATATATATATATATATATGATGATCAATTTATGTTGTGGAAAACAGGAAACCTAGGTACCATATTATCTAATATCTATTGTTTGCGTTCCATGTATGGTTGACAGATGGAAAAACAAGCTAGGCCGTTTGGTTAATTACTACCTGTTTTTAATCCTAGCTGTACATAAGAGGAATTAACACTCCCCGTTACATACGGGCTCAAACTCTCATTTATTTCAAAAGTTTTTGCTATGAAACTATGTTAAATCATCACTTATCCCTAAAAGGTTAAGTAGGTCTAAGAAATGGTTGATTTAGTTATTTAGTTACTATTCTAACACCCACTTTAACTAGAAATGTTACACATTTCAAAAAAAAAAAAAATTTGCTCCCCAAATGATGTGTCGCAATCCTAGATGTAATCTATTATTTTGGTAAATGTGTCACCATCTGATCATGAGATTGGGACACATTATTTGAGAAGCAAATAAATTGTAGAGAATTTTTTTAGAAAATGTAACAATATTCCTCATGGTGAAATATGGCAAAATTGATGATTAAGTCATTAATTACTTTGTTAAGACTTAAGAGGAATGGAAACATCATCAGTTTTGCCATACTGCACCATTAGGCATGCAAGAAGTTCCTCATGGACCACCCCGTTATGAGAAACCATAGAACACCCGTGTACCTAATGGGAGCATGATATACTCCGTTCAAGTGGATCATCTCCATTTCATAGAGCTATTTAGCGAAAAATGTATAAAAATTGAGACAAGATTACCCTCATATTTTAAGAGAAAGACAATTATGTCTCACCCTTATGCCTAAATAGTTCTTCTAACTCCATTTCATTTGAAATAGAGATGATCAGTTTCTAAGTGAAATGAAGATGAACAATTTCATTATTCAAATTATAAATTCTACAATATTTAATGGTGTACCTAGTACCACGTGATCATTTTAAAATTTTAAATAACATTAATTATGTTAACTATATCCCAAAAACATTAGTAAAAACTATAATTAAAGCTTCACAAAATCACACACATAATATAGTTTCACACATCATACAACCATTATGAGACTTGACACATACATAAGCTAAACTTTGTCCTTTTCATTTATGTGAACATATTTAACAAATTTGAGCACATATAACAAGGTAATAAGCTAGAGTAGGTCAGGCAATCCCAATTATATGGAGTTAATTAAAAAGAGTCGATATAATGCTGGCATTGCCTCATCCTTGTTGGTATATAGAGGGTTTTGGGCCATTATTTTTCAAATCTATCCAATAAATTAGCGTGCAATATCCGGAATGTGTCAATAACATTGCCGGCAACTGATCCATAATGAACAAAAGTCAAGAGTGCCAGACAATGTTCCAATCTTTTTCACTGTATATATATATAAATGTTTCTAAACAACAACCCTAAACCCTAACCCTAACCCTAACCCTAACCCTAACCATAACCAAAACCAAGTAGCTTGGGTTTGTAGAAGAAAACAAGGGGTTCGCAGAAATACATTTGCCTTTCCAAGTGCTTCAGTTCGAGGCGACACGAGCACTTTCCCGGCGGTTCCTCCCACCTCTTGGAAACTCTCAATTTTCTCTCTAGATTCTCGTGAACTCCTTTGCCCCAAAATACCCTCATTTCTTCATTGCATTTACACCTCACTTTCCAAATGATACCAAGGAAACATGGATTGCATTTGGACGATAACATCATTTTTTTTTTATGAATATTCCTGATATTCTAAATCAAAAATATTTGAGATATTAGTATTTACTATAATTTTCTTACGAATTAGGTTGACGGTTACTATGTTAATATGCTTTTTAATAGCTGATTGACATGATAAATATCA
>NC_081550.1:1822481-1861995 GCF_901000735.1 Corylus avellana
CGACCTCTACTTGAAAGCCGGCGACAAAGTAACGAAGTAATGCAAGCTCTCACCAATGGAGTAAGAATTTTTTTACTTTATATCGCATTAACAAACAAATTTCTTCATTTTTTTGTGAGAAAAAAAATTCAAAACATATTTTTACTTTATATCACGTTAATCAATTTCTTCATCATTTCTCATTTCTTCATTTTTTTGTGAGAAAAAAAATTCAAAACATATTTTTACTTTATATCACGTTAATCAATTTCTTCATCATTTCTTATCTCAAAACTCTCTTCTAAACACAGCTCGCAACTTTCTTGATACTTGAGGGTAAGGAGCTGCTACAAATGTTTAGGGCATGGTACCCACGTCCAATTAGTGAACCGTGCATGCATGGTTCTCCTTATTATCCAAAAAATGTGTATGCCAACACGAGAGTAATTGTTGTAAGAATAATGCTATTTTCACTAATATGTTATTTCAATTGTATGACAGTCGTGCATATAACAGTTTACTAAATAGTATTAGTCTTAATTTAAATTTTGAGTAATGGGTTTTAATGATTGTGGTCACAAGTTTGTATCATAAACAAATTATTTTCCAATAAAGATCCGAAGTTGTGTACTCATCAAAAAAGAAAAAGATCCGAAGTTGGGGTTAACAAAGAGAAAAAATCCCAGTGAATCGATGGATGAACAAAGTCAAATTTGAGAAAGATATTTTGCTCCCTCCAATCTAGGATCCTTGATTGTCAATAACATTTCTAATGCATACTTTATTATTTTATGTTATATGCTTTGCAGAAAACAAGACAATGCCATGCACATGCCCTCTAAATATCCCTTTCTTTAAATAATCACACACATAATAATCGATCATTCATGTTCATTTTCTGTGGAAATTGAGAAGCTAGCTCCCGTTATCGAGAGTATCCAAGTGCATGGTTGTCTAGATGAACACTTTTTTTCTTTCTTTTTTCTTCTTAATAATATTAATATTAATATTATTATTGTTATCATATTCCTAGAACGACTTATATAATACCACTTGGTCTATAGTGGCAGACATTTTTTCTTCTTTTTTTTTTTGAATGAAGCTTGGAGACGTGGCACCCAACACTACTAAGCACACCAACAGGCCACATGCCTATCGGCATTAATGTTGTTTGGAACTTTGGATGCTAGCTCTATAACTAATATTCTTGATGGTTAGTTTGGGCACCTGATGAATCAGTTACTCATTAATTTCTTTTAAAATTTAATTGAGTAATCATCTCAACATTTGTACGTACCCAGATGAAAGCACTTATCGTTAACGTACGTTGTTAATTGGTACTCATGAAAATAATTAAAGCTCATATTCTTATCTAGTGCTTTGGATATAGACTGTTTTTCTTCTTCTATTGTTGTACCAATAATTATCGATCTCTTTTGTGGCCACTTAATATGAATAAGTGAATTCATTAAACATGAGCATTCTAAGATCATGTTAAGTGATCTTCAAGAGATTTGTTTGTTGCTTCATTTTTGAATTACTTTAAAGATTGATAAACTACACTTATACTCCCTTCAATTTATCACTCAATTTGTAATGTATCCTACTAATCTCCTACTCAATTTACAATGTCCCTCTTCCATTAAGATTATTTGTTAACTTATACGCCAAGCATATCACATGACCCACACGTGATGTAAAATGTCCATTTTACCACCATGAAATTTTTAAAAATATAACTACACCCTTACTTTAAAAAAGAAATATGTTTTAGTGTGTGTATATATATATATACCAAAAGGGTCAATTAATATGCATCATTTACAACAGGCAGCGCAATTCATTCTCCTATCAAGCATATATAACAAAAAGCTGCAGTCTAGCTCCCCCTTCTATTGCGCGGATACTCAGTTTCTGTTTCTTAAATTAATGTGTAAATAAATAATAAAGGGTGTGCTTGCTTCACTGCCTAATTAATTCGCAGTCTGTTGGGGCTTGAAGATATATATATATATATATTGAGGAGGCCAGGTTCTTAAATCTTAAGTATAGAATAAGAATGTCTAGATTGGTGTGATTTAGGGCAGTGAAGCTACCCGCCGGCCGTCTTGGCTATCTCAAAGGCTTGCAACTTTAATTTATGAAGCGCAAACGATGGTGACGTTACCATATTAGGGCACCCTTGTTTCAAGATGAGATATATATATATATATATGATGATCAATTTATGTTGTGGAAAACAGGAAACCTAGGTACCATATTATCTAATATCTATTGTTTGCGTTCCATGTATGGTTGACAGATGGAAAAACAAGCTAGGCCGTTTGGTTAATTACTACCTGTTTTTAATCCTAGCTGTACATAAGAGGAATTAACACTCCCCGTTACATACGGGCTCAAACTCTCATTTATTTCAAAAGTTTTTGCTATGAAACTATGTTAAATCATCACTTATCCCTAAAAGGTTAAGTAGGTCTAAGAAATGGTTGATTTAGTTATTTAGTTACTATTCTAACACCCACTTTAACTAGAAATGTTACACATTTCAAAAAAAAAAAATTTGCTCCCCAAATGATGTGTCGCAATCCTAGATGTAATCTATGATTTTGGTAAATGTGTCACCATCTGATCATGAGATTGTGACACATTATTTGAGAAGCAAATAAATTGTAGAGAATTTTTTTAGAAAATGTAACAATATTCCTCATGGTGAAATATGGCAAAATTGATGATTAAGTCATTAATTACTTTGTTAAGACTTAAGAGGAATGGAAACATCATCAGTTTTGCCATACTGCACCATTAGGCATGCAAGAAGTTCCTCATGGACCACCCCGTTATGAGAAACCATAGAACACCCGTGTACCTAATGGGAGCATGATATACTCCGTTCAAGTGGATCATCTCCATTTCATAGAGCTATTTAGCGAAAAATGTATAAAAATTGAGACAAGATTACCCTCATATTTTAAGAGAAAGACAATTATGTCTCACCCTTATGCCTAAATGGTTCTTCTAACTCCATTTCATTTGAAATAGAGATGATCAGTTTCAAAGTGAAATGAAGATGAATAATTTCATTATTCAAATTATAAATTCTACAATATTTAATGGTGTACCTAGTACCACGTGATCATTTTAAAATTTTAAATAACATTAATTATGTTAACTATATCCCAAAAAAATTAATAAAAACTATAATTAAAGCTTCACAAAATCACACACATAATATAGTTTCACACATCATACAACCATTATGAGACTTGACACATACATAAGCTAAACTTTGTCCTTTTCATTTATGTGAACATATTTAACAAATTTGAGCACATATAACAAGGTAATAAGCTAGAGTAGGTCAGGCAATCCCAATTATATGGAGTTAATTAAAAAGAGTCGATATAATGCTGGCATTGCCTCATCCTTGTTGGTATATAGAGGGTTTTGGGCCATTATTTTTCAAATCTATCCAATAAATTAGCGTGCAATATCCGGAATGTGTCAATAACATTGCCGGCAACTGATCCATAATGAACAAAAGTCAAGAGTGCCAGACAATGTTCCAATCTTTTTCACTGTATATATATATAAATGTTTCTAAACAACAACCCTAAACCCTAACCCTAACCCTAACCCTAACCCTAACCATAACCAAAACCAAGTAGCTTGGGTTTGTAGAAGAAAACAAGGGGTTCGCAGAAATACATTTGCCTTTCCAAGTGCTTCAGTTCGAGGCGACACGAGCACTTTCCCGGCGGTTCCTCCCACCTCTTGGAAACTCTCAATTTTCTCTCTAGATTCTCGTGAACTCCTTTGCCCCAAAATACCCTCATTTCTTCATTGCATTTACACCTCACTTTCCAAATGATACCAAGGAAACATGGATTGCATTTGGACGATAACATCATTTTTTTTTTATGAATATTCCTGATATTCTAAATCAAAAATATTTGAGATATTAGTATTTACTATAATTTTCTTACGAATTAGGTTGACGGTTACTATGTTAATATGCTTTTTAATAGCTGATTGACATGATAAATATCACATGGATTGTCGTCCCCAAGAGGTAGCTCAATCGGTTGGGACCACGCTTAATGAAGCGAAGGTCACTAGTTCGAATCCCCCTTCCCCCTCCTTGTGCGGACATGTCAAAAAAAAAAAAAAATATCACATGGATTGTCATATCAGTTTGTAAATGTAATAAATGTCATACAAACTAGTACTACTATCAAATGACAATTTAATAATTTACATTTTAGTGGCTAAAGTAGCAAACATCAATGTCACATTAATTTGTTATAAAGAAAAAAAAAAAAACTTGTAATAAGAGTTATAATACATTTAGAAAAACTTCATTTAATTAACACATTAGTTTTTTTAGACTCTCATGACTCCTATATTTTTAAGTGCATACTTCTTGACCTGATTATAAAAGCTGTTAATGGAGTCTCTAAGGAGTAGCTTAATCGACTGTAAATCACGCCTCATGAAGTGGAGGTCACTAGTTCGAATCCCCAATTCCTCTTCCCTTGTGCATGTAAAAAAAAAAAAGAAAACCTGTTAATGAATTGAAAATTAATAATTATATATAAAAAATTTAATAATATTTTTTACTACCATAAAAGTACTGTGGGAGTAAAAATGTATAATATATGATAGACAAGGCAATGTGACAACAGTAAATAAGGGTGTTTTATTTTATTTTATTTTAATGAGAGTTAAAGTTAAACGACAGAAAGGGGGCAATATAATAATAAGACTTAAATACCCATTGGCTTCATGGTCATAGTGTGGTCAAAGTTTGATTTCTTGGTTGTGGAAGCATGCAAACCGGATAATTGGTCCGCCTGGCAGCAGCTTTCAAAGCAGAAGAGGCCAAAAGCCGGAAAGGAACTGACACGTGTCAGTCACATTCCTCCGAATTTGGTCTCTGAACCTGAAACGACGTGCGGGTTCTTATTAAATAATCTCTTACCGCATATGGCCGGTGGCGAATCCCCACGCATAACCCCTGCAAATGCATTTTCGTCGTTCAAGAACAAAATAGTGAGAGTGAGAGAGAGAGAGAGAGAGAGAGAGAGAGAGAGAGATTCATGGCTTCTTGGTACACTTTCCTTTCCTTTTCTTTTCTTTTCTCATAATTGCTGGAGGTTGCAGAGTCAAATATTATATATTTTTCTCTCTACAATTTGTTTTAACTTCTTTGTTTTTTATTTTTAATTATGTTTATACAAATTATGGGGTTTCTTCTTCTTCTTCTTCTTCTTCCGATGATGATGATTTGTGTAGGGTTCTAATTGTTTAGAGGTTTTGCAGTTGAAAAGGTTTGAAGAAAGCGTGAGACGAGGGTTGTGCCTCCTTAATGTGGTGCAGTTTAGTCAACGTAGTCTTTTCTTTAATGTACAAGAATTTGGCGGGAACTATGTCCATGCATAGATATATATTATAATGACACAGGTGATTTGATGATTTGTTTCTTTTGTTTTTTGTTTTGTTTTTGTAATTAACTGTTTTGTTTATTCATTTTTGTTCAGATTCTTCGTTTTGGTTCCCTAGTAAGTACATGTATAGTCTGAAAACCCTGACGAGTTCAGTTTGAAAATGATGACTCAAAGATTCATTGCCCTAAAAGAAAAAAAAAAAAAAAAAATTGATCCCAGTCTGTCTAAAATTCAGATATCCAAAACCCTGAAAAAGAATAAATTCTTGCGGCAGATATAGAAATTTTTAATTAAGTACTATCATGGATGCATGCGGCTGGTACTCTTTTGTATTTGCAACTGCTTTATATATATATATGTGATGAGACAATTGTGGGTGTTTATTATATACATACATAACACACATGCCAATAAAGACACATGCATGCAACTGAGATACTTTCTGTACAGGGCCAACAAAAGTAGCAGATGAATGAAATTAAGCAACAATTTTATGAGAATAATGGATCAATAGATTGAGTATTTTATTTAATTGCTAGATCATTTCAACGATGCACATAAAAACATACCTAACTTTTGGAGAAATCATATATATATATAATGTTTAGCAAGCAATAAGACATGACATTGTAGATGTGATAAGATAACTTTTTTAATGGTGGGTTGGAGACATTTTAGTAATTGGTTAGGTTTTTCAATATTTTCAAGCTTGGACTAATTGTGTGACTGGATGACAGAAAGCATTATACAAGTTTCTAGTGTAATGGACAGGAGATATAACATTATTTATGTGGATGAATAAGTTATATAAAGACATTTTTATATTAATTTTAATTTGCTTTCACCTTTTGACGGGTGCGAAAATCGATTAGGTGGTCAACAGATTTCTACTTGGGGGAACCAAACGAAATCCTTCAATCTTTCTTATAATCTCTCTTGGTATTATTATTATTTTTTTATATTGGACAGAGTTTGGTGTTATTTGAACAAGAGTCATTCTTACTCTTTCTCCAGTACTTTAATTATTTAATATGTCGGATTTTCGATATATAATATTGCATGTCCGTACACATGCATCTTTAACACATGCAGGACTCGGGGATCCACAAATTGGCTTCTTTGGTGAGCACCCATTTGAGAGAGAGATCTTCTGTACGTGGCTAATGGGTTTGATCGTCTGCTTCTCTAGCTGATTTGGACTTAATTAGAAGATAATATAGAGAAAGAAATAAAGATCGAGAGAGGTCGGTAGCTTTACGTAGAGTGTCAAATATTTGAGACTGAGATGATTTGCAGGGTGTGGGAATGCTGGGCTTTGGGGAGTCATTTGTTGCACAGAACGAGGTCGAGAGTTCCCATGAATCAAGTGGGTAGAGAGAGAGAGAGAGAGAGAGAGAGAGAGGTGGGGTTGGATTTTTCCAGTTGGAATTGTGGGTTTGTCTCAGTACAAATTAAAACTAAAGAAAGTTCAACTTACAGTTTAGTATGACACACGTGTCCTCCATAGTATTGTTTAGATAATAATATCCACAATGACAGGTTTTATTTAAGTATTTAATAGACTGTTATATGAGTAGAATAACTAAAAATTAATATCTGATTTTTTATTTTTTAATATTGTTAAATTGTATGAATAATCCTCTATCTATAATTATTAAGAGTGAATGAAGCGTGCAATGTTAGTTGAATAGACAAAAGAAGGGTTGGATAAAATAATATAATATTGTTGTTATTATAATAGAAAATGAGCTTGTTTGAAGCGTTGGGATATGGTGAATAGAGTTAGACCGCCCAAAAAAGACCTTTGCAAAAGGGGTTAGAAAGGAGGAGATAGCTCATTTGAGCAATTTAAGTACTATGTACCTTACTCAAGCTTTTCTCTTTTCAGCCTCTTCTCCTCCCCCTTCTCCTTTCTCCTGAGCATAACGTTGAGTGAGAGAGAGAGAGAGAGAGAGAGGGTAAGAGGGTACTCCTGACTGCTGCAAACCCTAGGCTTGGTTAGACGCTTAAGAGTTCTTCCTCTTCCTACATGTCTTTTCTTTTCCCTAAATAGTTATTTGCTCCATGTGTATTCTAATTCTGTTTTGTTATAATTACTTGCAGGAGATTCTTGATTTTCAGAATTAAGAACAAGCATATATTGTAATAATCAAAGAATATGGGATCCATGAATTCAAACAACTGGCTTTCCTTTCCTCTTTCTCCCACTCATTCTTCCTTACCACCACATCTGCAAACAACTCAATTTTCTCTAGGGTTAGTGAATGATCATAGCATGGTCAACCCATTCCAGACCCAAGGTATATATTATTCATTTTCCTCTTCCTCCTTCTTCTTCTTCTTCTCTCTCTTTTTCTTATTTTGTAAATATATATATATGCAGAGTGGAATCTGATGAATACCCACGGCAGCAGTGAAGTTCCAAAGGTTGCTGATTTTCTGGGGGTGAGCAAATCTGAGAATCAGTCAGATCTTGTTGGTCTGAATGAAATTCAGGCAAATGATTCTGATTACCTTTTCCAAAACAACAGTCTAGTGGCAGTGGAAAACACTGCTGTAGTAGCAGCAGCCACCTCTAACAATTATGAATTTCAAGAGAATGCAAATAGTTTGCAGTCGTTGACATTGTCTATGGGAAGTGGTAAAGGGTCGACTACTTGTGAAACAAGTGGAGATAATAGTGCAAATACTGTCGAAGCTGCCCCTAGAAGAACTTTGGATACATTTGGGCAAAGAACTTCAATATATCGTGGTGTAACAAGGTTTGCATTTTCCCTTGCATCTATATATTCATAATATAATGCAATGTTTCTTTGTCTTGAATCTTCACCATATATACATGGGTTTTTTGTGCAAATTAATATAGGCATAGATGGACAGGAAGGTATGAAGCTCATCTTTGGGATAATAGTTGTAGAAGGGAAGGGCAATCAAGGAAAGGTCGCCAAGGTAAACCTTGAAAATCTGTTTTTTTTTTTTTCCCTCATCCAATCACCATTTCGAACGTTACTAATTTCATGTTCTCTTTTTTTGCATCTCTTCTCTTGCAGTTTATTTGGGTGAGTAGTACGGTTCTCTCTCTTGCTCACTTCTTAATTTGATACTTTATTTGTATTTTTTGAAAAGAAAAAAACATTTGCTGAACATATAGTTTTATTTATCTATTTTGTGTAGGTGGGTATGACAAAGAGGAGAAAGCAGCTAGGGCTTATGATCTTGCTGCACTGAAGTACTGGGGAACATCCACCACTACCAATTTTCCAGTAAGTTAATGCTGCCATGCCATGTCTACGTACATGTTAATGACACAAAACTATTGTAAACTGATTTGATTGGTGTGTTGCAGATCAGTAACTATGAGAAGGAATTGGAGGAGATGAAGCACATGACAAGACAGGAATTTGTCGCCTCGATTCGAAGGTAAGAGATGGGAATTTATTAATTTGCTCAAATTGTACAGATTTTATTTATAATTTAGTACAATTTTGCTGTTTAGAACAACCATGCAAAGTAGAAGATAGGACAATTATCATCCCCACTAAGTTCTATTTTTTCTTCTCTTGGTGATGCATTTCAGAAAGAGTAGTGGCTTTTCTAGGGGCGCATCCATGTATCGCGGTGTTACAAGGTTCTAAAATCTCTCTCTCTCTCTCTCTCAATTATAAAAAATCCCTCTCTCCCTCTCTCCAAGTTCTCATGGGAACATGTTTAAGCAGGCATCATCAACATGGAAGATGGCAAGCGAGGATTGGGAGAGTTGCAGGAAACAAAGATCTTTATCTAGGAACTTTCAGTAAGTCATTATCTCCATGCACTCATTGGAACTTTAAAATCAAATGTTACTACAAATAAATTTTTTTATGAACTTTTAGTTGTCACATCTAACTAACTATATATAACGAATTAGTAATGTTATTTAGTAGATTTTTATACTGTACGACTGCAATAACATAGCAATAAAAATTAACCTTTAATCAACAATAATTTGGTAAAAAGACGATTAAAAAGTTAATTTTCAATATCATATCATTTTTCTTAAAGGTACTGAGGAGGAAGCAGCAGAAGCATATGACATTGCAGCAATAAAGTTCAGGGGGCTTAATGCAGTCACCAACTTTGACATGAACCGTTATGATGTGAAGAGTATTCTCGAGAGCAACACTCTCCCCATCGGAGGAGGAGCCGCCAAACGGTTAAAGGAGGCTCAAGCCATTGAATCTTCAAGAAAACGGGAAGAAATGATCGCCCTCGGCTCCGGCTTCCAATACGGCAGCTCAAGCTCCTCTAGCAGATTACAAGCATACCCTCTAATGCAGCAGCAGCAACAGCAGCAGCCATTCGATCAATCCCAACAGACTTTACTAACCTTACAAAACCCTGACATTAATTCTCATCATCAGTACACGCAAGACCCTTCATTTCACCAAAGCTATCTCCAAACGCAGCTCCATCTACACCAGCAATCCGCAGCAGCTTCATATCAAAATCCCCAGTTTTACAACGGTTATCTTCAGAACCATCCGGCTTTGCTTCAGGGTTTGATGAACATGGGTCCTTCGTCGTCTGTGATGGAGAATACTGGAGGATATATGGGGAGTGGGTTGTCAATGGCTTCTAATTCCACGCCGGGAAATGCAGTGGGATCGGCGGATGAACTTGCGCTTGTGAAGGTTGACTACGACATGCCCTCTGCGGGTTATGGGGGGTGGTCGGGGGACTCAGTTCAGGGATCGAATCCTAATGTTTTTTCAATGTGGAATGACTAGGATGTTTGGCGGAAATCAAGGGAACAATTTGCTGGGTTTTTTTTTTTTTAAAAAAAAAAAAATGTTTTAAGTGCAATAGGAGTTGAGTTTGAAAATTCAAACCCTAAGGAGCAAGGCTATGGGTTTTGTTGTGTTGTTGAGGGTTTTTGCAGCTATTGACTTACTGAAAAACTGACTCTAATTACCCCCATGCACAGACCAAATATGATCTAGAGGGTCCTCTTTTACCATGTCACTTTATGAATATGAGTTGAAGCATGACCCAAATTTTGTATGCAAGAAGACCCTTGCTATATTTCTTCTTTGAATCCCTACTGTATTGTCATTTTTTTTTTTTTATCATTTTTGTACTTCATTTTACCCCTCATAAATTATTCAATTTTAGTTCTATAAGTCCTTTCCGGGGATGAGAACTATATATATAGGATTTTATTTATCTATTTATTTTTGTGTCAAAATGCTATTTTCTTGGCTAGTAGTAGTTGGAAATTCAATTTTAGTTGCATTTTGGTGCAATTTTAGTTTCCACTAAAAAGTTTCCATTTTGACTAGGTTTTATTTTTAAATTGGGTAAATTTCGTTTTAATCCCCTAAACTACATCCTCATTTACATTCACATCTCTAATTTTTGACCATTAATTAATTGCATGCAACTTGCCCCTAAGAACTAACATTTTATTTGGAGTTGGATCTCAGATCAAATTGTGATGTTAAATATAGATGGAAAATAAGTCTCGTGCATGTGGTAAGTTGCAACGAGTTTAAGTTTAAAGGTGTGAGTGCAAATAAGATGATAGTTTTGGGTAGGGGGCATAATTTACCTTACAATGGGAGAAACTTCACTTATTTCGTCAAAATTATTGGAAGTTGCAATGTGGGTTTGAATATTTTAGCCCCTTTCAATCATCCTTCTCCATTTTTAGATTTTATGTTAAATCATAACGAACAAAATTAACCAAAATAGGCCCCATTCATATTTTAAAATAATTTGAAAAAAGACCCACAACGACGTCTTGGATCTTAACTCATTGTGTTGATGTGGGTCATCGATCTTTTTTTTTTAATGTTTTTTTTTTCTCACTTTATATATATTTAAAATTTTAATTTTTAATTAATGATATATTTATATTTTGTAGATATTACAGGAATACGAGACATTTCACTTGTTATTTGTTTGAATTAGCAAAAAGCCCTAACGGTAGGAGAAGTGAAAGTGTCTGAAACGTAGGGGAATTGAAAGGGTCTGAAACATTGAACACCCACATTGCAACTTTTGATAATTTGGCGATGAAATTGCAAAACCCTTGACAATTCAAGGGGGCTAACTAAAGTTTTACCCCTTATTATATATGGTATTACGTATATGTTACTCTGTGTCACGTGAAACTTGTGTGACTGATTTTGTTAACTTCAACAGTTTAATCTAACCCGATGTATAACTCGAAACAAAATGATAGTTCATAAAAGCGAATTAGTGTGTTAAAATTTAGAAGAATGAGTATTGCAAATATGGTGGTGCATAATTTATGAGGGCAAAGTGTAATTTACCATTTTAAATTCAAAGCCAATAGATATATTATACTCTTTACTTAGTTTTTAGTCCTACAAACTACAAATTCTTATAATTTAGAAGAAATTCTACTTGGCCCCATCACATTTTTCATAGTTTTATTGGTATGGGAAGAATATATTGGACCAAGATTAGAGCTTGGGCTGGACCTTTCTTTTTCTTGTTTCATTGTCAATTTCAACCGACCCAAGAGTTCAAAATACCAATAATAATAATAATAATTGAACAAAATGGCTTGCAGTCTCTGCAGTGAATTTGTTACTGTTCCTCCAATTCCAGCCTTACTCAGCTTGTACTTTTAGGACAACCAAAGTCCTTCAATCTAAGCGTTATTACCCAGTTGCATCGAAAAACACCTCTTCTTTGTTCCTCTGCGATCCCTGGATCTTTCTTTCGTTGTCTGCGACAGCTGATTACCGCCGAACTCTCTGAGGTACTCCCCGATTTATAATTATCTCTCTCTAATTTTTATTTTTTTTTCTTGTTTGGGTTTTCATTTTAATCTCTATTATACTTTCATTTCCTATCTCTCTCTTATTTATTTATTTTTAATTTTTTTTTTAAAGTTGTTTTCTTTTTTGTATAAACTGCAATTTAGTTCAAGAAGATCGAAAGCATACATTTGTATATGTCTATGGATTACAATATTGATGGGTTTTTTTTTCTTAGATAACTTGGGCTATTCAAGTTGTTGACTTTCTCTGTTCTGTTTTATGTTTTTTATATTTTTGCTTTTTGGGTATTTTATTGGTGGGTTCTTGGGTATCTGTAAGACCAAAGTGTAGGTTCAAAACGAATTTGAAGCTAGGTGATTGCCTTTATAATCTCTGTTGATGTGGATGAAATAAATAGATGATGGGTTTCTGATGTTTTTCTGAGATCCATCTTGGATTATGAATTTTTTGCCATAATTTTGTTTGTTTGGGGTCCTGAGGATAGAGGAAGGTCTCTACCTTCTGCGCTTCTTGTTCTGTACTTGAAACAATTGAATTTGATATCTTTCCTTCGCAAAACAATAAAGGAGAATGCACTAGAAATTGGTTATGATTAGCTTTCTTACTGATTCATAGATTTCTTGTTGTGTACTAAATACCATGTGATTTTATCTATTGAAAAAAATTGATTTTGTGTAGAGTTGTTTGGTTTCTTGATTTAGAAGCAATTTTCTTGTTTTAATTAAATGAAGAAAATGGGAAAAGAAAGATATTTACTGTCTAATATCCAACAATAATAGTATTGTAGTTTTCAGCCAGAAAAAAGAAAAAGGAAACCGTAATACTATCCTAATGACTAATTAGTTATTTATCTTTGGATAGCTGCATTGGATTCCCCTTTTGTGCTTAAATTTCATGATTTTTTTATTCTTTTTTCTCCTTCTAGCTGGGTGCTTTCTCTTGTATACTTTCTGTGTACTTGGAGTGCCTTAAACTATTTATATGCATCTTGATTACTTATAAAAAACTTTAAAGTAGTGGTTCATGATCAGATTGTATTTGTTGATTGACATGTTATTGAATTCGTGTTTAGAATGATGGTTGCTGTTCTGTCATGTTATGTGTATAATCTGGATATTCCAAAGTGAAAGTGTGAGTTTCCTCCCAAGCACTGATAGGAATAGTGTAATTGATCAAAGATAATCACCAGGACGGAGGCAGAGTTTGGTATGGATAGGGGCCAATTACCAAAAAAAAAAAATTTACCTTATAATTTTTTTTTTACTTTTTTTAACCTTAAAATTATTATTTTTTCCTTGAGATGGGGGGACCATGGCCTACACCGGCCACCCCAGCTCCGTAACTGATAATCACAGACTCACAGTTGTGCAAGTGCCTCTGGTTTGATAAGCTGTATAGCTACGACTTCTCCTGTGTTCTTTTTATGTGCCTTCTATAATCTGAGCTCGGAGAAGTAAGAGAGCTTCTGAATTGATAATCTGCATATCTACCAGTTCTTCTAAGTTTATTGGGTGTCTTTTTCTTTCAAGGTTTTCTCTTTCAGTTCCGTTTGAGTGCTAAAAGATTTGAAACTGCAGAACCAAATGGGTTGATTTCTGGCCTTTGATTTATAGAGTACACACATGAGAAAAAAAGAGAGAAGATTTTCCAGGGATTGTAGGCTCCCCTATGACAAAAGTGTTCTGGCATTCATTTGTTTTCCTTTTTCTACTAGAAACCAAACTATCCCTGAACATTTGCTCTTAGGTTTTCATTAGTTGGCTAACTTTTTGTTTCTTTATCTAGGTTTTCATTTGATTTCTTTTTATCTGGGTGAAGAGTGACAAAGAAGGTAATGGTTAAAGCGTACGCTCAAGAATACGTTTACAAGCACCCGTGGGAGCGGGTAACTTCTGCATCTTGGCGCAAGTTTGCTGATCCTGAGAACAAGCGTACGTTATCCCACATACTTGAAGTTGACACATTGAACCGAAAGCTTGATCCTCAATCTGGGAAGCTTTACACCACTCGAGCAATCACCATCCATGCCCCAGGACCATGGTTCATTCGCAAAATCATTGGTCAAGATATCTGCCATTGTGTTGAATCAACGGTTGTGGATGGTCAGTCTCGGTCAATGCAACTTTCTACACGCAATATCAGTCTCCAGAAGTTCATAGAAGTGGTGGAGAAGATTCGATATGATCCTCACCCAGATAATCCTGATCGGTGGACTATCTGCCGGCAGGAGACTAGCATTCAGATTAAGCCATTATCAGCACTGGCATCAATGGCAGAAAAGGTGGAGCAACGATGTGCTGAAAAATTTGTGCAGAACAGTGCTAAGGGTAGAGAGGTTATGGAGAGGATCTGCAAGTATCTGGAAGCTGAATCTGGTGGGATTGCTCTCTAAATCAAGTTCTGGCTCTTAGGGTTGTAAGCCCTTTCACAGTATAAAATAACAAAAGAATTTAAGAGTGTCGCACCATGGAGAGTCAGCCTTGATCTTCCCTCTGGATTTGGTTGAAAATTTTGATACCGCTTAAATGTAACTTTGTGACTTTTTGTTCAGGTGCATTTTCCATTTCTCTTTTGGGATTCAGAACTATCTGGTGGTGTGTACTGGAAAATAGGTTTATGATTAGTTAATCTGTACTGTTTCATACAGCAAATGGACTTCATTGGAAGCCTAGGGGCTGCCCTATTCTTGGGTCTTTTTCAAGCTGCAATGGTAAATCCCATAGCCGCTGCATTCCTATCTTGAAGTAACTTTTGAACTGTTAAGACTGAATTGAAATCCATTAATGGGAATTATGCTGTGATTAACCATAGCAGCAATTCAGTGGGTAGTTCCACTTCTGCCCTAGAAATCGTGGGGTACAAACTACAAAACTTGGCTTTGGGGCAAGCTTGGAGCATGAATTGGACTTTCGTTGATTCAGCTATATTATTTGGAGAAATGTTAGAAATCACACTTTTATTTCACTTTACTATGATATGAATCATATGATAGGATCAATGAGTCATTAGATTAGGACTAGCCCCTGTTTAAAGGGAAAAAAAAAAAAAATGGCAATACTAGATCAACAAAGTGAGATAAAAATTTTGAGTGTATAACACTACTCTATTATTTGTGCCAAGGACTTGGATTATCCAACAAAACTTGTTGAAGCATATAAAAAAGACCAAATATAATGGTAACTTAATCCTGTCCAAAAGAAAGTTACATATACATTTTTTTTCTTTTTCCTCTATGTCATCTTCCTCCTTCCTTGGTGGGAGCTTTGGAAGGTTCTGACTATTTATGACATTTGATGTCCTAACACTAAGATGATCTTCCTTCAATAGGATTTTGCTCTTTTATAGAAGAACAAGAAAGAAAAATGTCAAACAATAAAGTATCTTTATTTATTTATTTAATTTTTTTGTGAAGAAACCTCGTTGTGTTTGCTTTTGTTTAAAGTAACTTCAATTATTATTGTTAGAATTAGAGAATCTTTGTTTTTAACAAAAGAGCCTGTTACACTTTAATTTGCTTTATCTTATCCTTTCATTTAGTTGATAAAGTTGAGATATTCGTCTTCTGTCAAAGGTAAAGAGACATAGCTTTAATTGTCTTCAATATGATCTAAGCAAATCATATGGCAAATCAATATTTTTTTATCGTTGTGATTTAAGTAATTTATTTAGTAAGGTTATACCTTATTAAAATCATTAAAAGTTGTAGTTTCACTCAACTTTTTTACTAGAAGTAGCCAAGTAGGTGCATCTCCCTCACTGCTTATTGTCTTTATAACACTTTGTTTTAAAGAAAAAAAGCAAAAGGAAAAAGACACGATTTGTTTCTCAAAAGGAGCTTCTTTCCTCTGTATTTCACACTTTTACAAATCCTGCAACTCTTGCTTCATACAGCTTGTACATTAGGACTGCCGATCGTTGACCTTGCATAAAAGGGTAATTTCGTCTCACATTAACATCCCATTTTGGCAATAAAACTACATGAAATGCAGGGAATTAGTGTATATTCTTCGTTGCCCAATGTATTTATGCTGACATGCTGAGCATATTCTTTAACATTCGCTCTTCTTTTTCTCCGACTTTCTATGAGATCTAAGGGGACTGCCATTCACTCTTTGCAACCGCAGGAGCTTATGAGTATTGTGAGGTATGCTCTGTTTTCACTAATGCATTTCCTTAATTAATTGCTTCTCTGCTTTTCTGGGTTTTCATTCTGTTCTCTGTAGTTCATGTATTTTCTGGTTTGCTCCAATTCGACTGTACTTAGATGTTGTAGAACATCAAACACAGAAAGTGTCAGTTTGTGTGTGTGTGTGTGTGTGTTGCTGGATGTGTGTAGGTCGGGAGTGCGGTCTTAGTCTTTAAAATGAGTGTGGAAATCATCGTGCAAAGAACTCAGAATTTGTTGTCACTGAAACAAACTGTGATGACATTGATCCTCACCATCTTGATTCATATATATATATATATATAAACGATGGGTCTTTACATAGCTTGAATTCATTTGAGATTTTGAAATAGGTGGCCTTTGTTTCTTTGCGGGGGGAGATTGTTAATTGGTCTTTAGTAATTGTAGGAATGCTTTTCAAAATAAAAAGCTTGATCCAAGGAATATAATATTAATGATGGCCCTCTCTTGATCTGATGCTAGATTTCGACTGCTTGACTGGTTTATTAAAAGGAGGTTCTTTTGAGTTCCCTTTAAGACCCATCTTGTATTGTGAATTTTGGCCATCTCACTGTTTCTTGGAGGTATTAGAGAACGGTTTCTGGATACATAAGCTTTTAAGCATTTTTTTTCTTGCAAGCCAGTTTTTATGAGTGAGTTCTATTCGACGATTGTATCAGTTTCTGTCTTATGGATCTACACTGTCTTCGACCACTAGGCTATACCTAAAAATCTGGTATTTACTCTTTCAGTTGTAATCTAAATTAGTGTTTATTTATCAGGGTGAGGGCAAAAATAAGAAAACATCATGGTTAAAGCATACGCACAAGAGTACATTTACAAGCACCCATGGGAGCGGGTAACTTCTGCATCTTGGCGCAAGTTTACTGACCATGAGAACAGGCGCATACTGGACCATATCCTTGAAGTTGACACGCTGAGCTGCAAACTTGACCCTATATCTCAGAAGCTTTGTACCACTCGTGCAGTCACCCTCCATTTCCCCGGACCGTGGTTCATACGCAAAATCATCGGTCAGGATATCTGCCACTGCATTGAATCAACAACCGTGGATGCCCGATCACGGTCAATGCAACTCACTTCCAGAAATGTTGGTCTTCAGAACTTCATAGAAGTGGAGGAGAAGATCCGGTATGACCCCCACCCAGATAATCCAAATGGGTGGACCATTTGCAGACAGGAGACTAGCATACATATAAAGCCATTATCTGCACTGGCATCAATTGCAGAAATGGTGGAGCAACGATGTGCAGAGAAAGTTGTGAAGAATAGTGCTACGGGTAGAGAGGTTATGGAGAGGATCTGTAAATACCTGGAAGCTGAATCTAGAGAGATTGCTCTGGAATCCAAACTTCCACAGTTTGTAGCTGAGAACCTGTCCCTAACAACTGAAAATAAAATACTGCCATGAAAGGGTATACTTGGAAGGCAAATATGCATATGCAAGAATGGACTAGTAGCATGTTTTAAGTGATTGATGTATAAATCCATGTAAGACACGCTATGCTAGTCAGTGTGATAAATAAGTTTGAAGAATATCATCACGCTTTTTTCAAATCAGCATTCTTAGCCCAAAAAAGAAGAAAGATAACCGAGATGAGAACTGTTGTCCAAGGCCAGATAGGAATAAGAATATCTTTTTCACGACTAATGGCTTTAAAGAAAACTTCAGGGGAAGCTCTAGCAACCACACAATTCATACAATTATACATCATCACAATATAGGTTCCCCAGTGAAATTCATAACTAAGAATGCAATGGATAATTTACAATGCTGCCACAGGAACGTTGACGGATGTTGTCCAAACCGTCTGAGAATTGCACAAACTAGAGAGAGATGCCATAAGGAAACAGAATAGACAAATTACAAAGCTAACCATGACAATGTCCACCAAACCAGCATAGATTAAACTTTAGACACTGGAGCCAACATATAAATTCTCGCCAATCACTAGAAATATAGAGTTCTTCAAAGTGCAGAGATGTCCTAATGCCATGCCTCCACCAGCAAATATAACAATATAAAAGGACACCAATAAGACATGCAGCAAACTTGAAGTCATCTCACGGATGAAGATGAGAATCACTTTTCAAACACATGGCAACTCCACCCCCATCAGATTTAGATTTTATCAAGTTTCTCTGCCTTGACAACCGGGTTGGCTTTAGCTATAGCATCACGAGCAGCAGTGCGATAATCAAAGGGGCAGCCATGTTTGTCCGAATAGCGATGTACCGCACAGAAAAGGTTACCACACCGACAATTAAATCCTGTTAAACCAACCCGCTTGTTACAGCTGGTGCAGCGATTTGGACCCTCCTTCGGCTTTGCCTCGCTACTCTCCCCTGAGCCAAAACCAAAACTAAAGGATGGCTCCACAGAGACGGACTTCGGCTCCACTGAGGTGACTTGCACCTCCACAGCAGCAGCAACAGATTCATGTTCATTACTGCTTGATGATCCATTCACGATACTTGCAGCAAGCTTAGCTTGGTCCTGTTTTAACATCATATCCTTGTGGCACTTGGAACACATGTTCATGGTAGCTGCGCTTCCAAAGAAGCCACAGTTGTTAATGCACAAAATAGGACCTTCAGGGGCAGCTTGGCATCCTGTCTCATCGTGGTCCATGTTTTCAAATCTCCTGCTGCACCAAAAATCACTTGAAAATCTAACAACAATAGCAAATTAACAAGGGTAAGAGTTCATCTGGCTACATCCTCTATATGCACGAATATGAATAATGAGCACAAAGATAAAAGCATTTTAAATCTAATTCTATTTTAAATAAATTGTGCATCACAAATGGCACACGTTTTAATTAAACAAACTATACATAAAAAAATATTCTTAAGGAAAATTTGTACCGCCTGATTCCATTTTAGTACCTGGATTTTCAATTTTTCTTACATATACGCAGTGCTTTCAGACTGTTCTGAAAATCCTTCCTTCCTGTTCACTTTCTTTCACTAACAGAAAAATTATTCTATGCAATATACTCTCCCAACTAAATTCGTCTTTTCTCTCTCTTCCCCACAACCTCTCTCTTCTCTCTATCCCTTCACTCTCCTCTCAAACTCTCTCTACCTCTTTCTCTCCTCTATCAACCCACTGCCACCCATTACAAATCAAAAACCCCAAAAAAAGGGATTGTCAATAAGCAACAGAAACGACATCCATAACAAAGTCCCCTAAGTCTAAAGTATGGAAATTGGCATGTGCTAAGTAAGGAGAGATGGTTGGATGCAATGAAGCCATTATCTCTAAACAACTAAATACCCAGAAACCATTCTCCCACAATCCAACACCTATGTCATCAACCTAATAAGAGAGCTATTTTTTTTATAAGTAAATATTAGCTATTTTATTAGCCTAATAAAAGAGCTAATTAAGTTTTAAGTTTCTAAGGATGGTTATGGGGGTTTGAAGAGTCATTAAGCACTGAGTTCAAAATTACAAAATGGGTAGTTCACTCTTTAAAATTCTCATAATTAGTCACTAAGCCAAATGGATTGTTCACTCTCTAAAACTCTCATAATTGGTCACTCATGAAGTCAATCAAGAGAACTAACAATCCATTTTCAAGAATTAGATAAGAATTTCAGTCTTTCAAGTGCCAAACCTAGAAATGGAACTTTTTTTTTTTTTTTTGATAAGTCAAAAGGATAAGGGGGATAAATGTAACCTTCATAGGGATGAATCCAGGGGAGCGGGATTCTCCCGAACATGACCATTTTTTCCTTTGGATGAGCATATGGAGGTCTGAAGCTCCTTTGAGCGTGGCTTCTTCACGCGGACAATAACCTTAGGGAAAATCCTCACTATGGATAACCTTTATAAGCATTACATCATAGTGATAGATTAGTATTGTATGTGCAAAAGAAGTGGGGAAACTACTTATCACCTCTTTATTCACTATGATATTGCGAGAAACTTGTGAAATTTGGTTTTTAAGATGTTTGGAGTAGAGTGAGTTATGCATGCCTATACGGCTGGTGGAGCTCCTAGTGTGTTGGAAAATAAGGTTTAGTCGGAATGATGTTAATGTTATTTGGAATGCAATCCCTTCTTGTTTAATATGGTGCATTTGGCGAGAAATGAATCCACGGAGTTTCAATTATTGTGAGAAGACGATCTACATTTTGGTTTTCTTAAATCCCTCTTCGGGTGGATCTCTGTTAACGTCCTTCTTGATGTCTCTAACTTTGTATATTTTTATGCTCTTTGCAATTGTTCTTGATATTGCTTGAGTTGCACCCTTTGCAAGTTTTAATAAATTTGCTTTACTTATCAAAATAAAAATAAAAAGGATGGTCAACCAAAAAAAATTCGAGTACAACCTAGGTCCCTCTAGACTAAATTCTTGCCTTTAACCCTGAGTCTACATAACCTAAGAAAGTAATCTTAAAGAATTCCAAGCCTCTACAAAATGGGTTTTCTAAAAGCATTCAAGACAATGATTGGAGAACTAGTTTCCTTAAAAGCCACGACTTTTTTTTTTTAGTGAAATTATTGAGAAAGAAGGGATCATGCCTTCTTCCTTATCCCTCCCTCCCCCACCCGGCCTGATAACTATAAGTTCAAGGCTTCCCTTAAATAATCTCTTTTAGATACAGTCAAGATTGACAAAAAGGTGGGCAGTCTGAAACTAATCACTATCCCCATTATTTGACCCAAAACTTGTCTAATCAATTAACTTCTTTAAATCAAAACCTAACCCTACTGATACAGTTACCATATTCACATTTTTTTTTTACTACTTAGAAAGTGTTCAAGTTATGGATCTAATGGGGGAGGCAATAAAAATCGCATCTTTATCTGTTGGTATTCAAACATAGCAATGTGCACATACATGAAAAACTATTAAATACACATGCATCACATTTAAAAGTCACAAAGCTCTCGGTGAAACACAAGTTTTCCAGCATTACACGAGTGGCAGTTATCTAAGAACCCAACTTCCAAATGATTTCCTATATCTTCCTCAGTGTACCCAAGACTATATACGCATATCCCATATAACACCTTTAAACTTTTACCAAAAATAAACAAAAACTTCACACACAATACTCAAACAAACAAGCCCGTAAATTCTATACAAACATGTATCCCATATTTACGCATATATGTACAGAAATACTGGAGGATCATAGCACTTCATTAGAAGACTGAAAACCAAGACCTTTTGAACGCAAAACGCACTTAGTTTATGGAATTAGCATCGTCACTAACGACCCATTTGAGATAACGATTTGATTTTTCTCTTCTGTGCCAAATAACGAACATTAAAATCTCAATTTTCTCTCCAAAAAGCAACTAGATGTGCATTTGAAAAATTCAAACTTTAACCACAACACTTGAAAATTTGAACAATTCCACAATCATATGCATCAAAGACCCCAAAATTACATGTTTTACTAAGACCTTAAAAATAATCAGCAACGAGAAGCTAAAAAAGCAAATACACACACAAACACAAACAAAAAAAACCCAACCTGCTCCCCAGGTGGGCACGAAAATCCTCAGAAATGAAACCTCGGAGACCGATCTCTCACCTCACGGTCGCATCGGATGCGAAACCTGCGTTCAAAAGAAACAAAAATAAGAAAGAAAATAAACGATTCGAATCATTAACGAAAAGAAGCAACAGATCCAAGCGATAACCAGAACGCGAAATCGGAAAACAAAAGCTAGAGATCGAAAACCCTAACCCTACCGGATTTGGGATCGGCGAGGAGAGAGAAAGCAAAGCCGCGAGGAGAGAGAGAGAGATGAAGTTTTGTTTGTGTGTCTCTGTATTTTTGTATTTAAAAGGGCTTTTCGTTCTCTGCCAACGAACGCTCTTTACTGATTAGGGGAGACGTGGAGGGTCCCCATTGGCCGCGCGTGTTTCCCTGACATTCCCGGTTTGTCCCTTTTGGGAGTGCTATTAACGGTTCTGCCAGCTTCGGGCACTACTAAACTCACCCGTGAAAACAAGCGAGGGGAGGACGGGCCAATTGGCATTGAGGTGCGTGATAATGTCGTGAGGATATTAGGTGTGGTGGTCGGTTATTCATAGTGAAAACGTTGATTTTTTTTTTCTTAACAAAAAAAAAAAAAAAACACAAAAACAAAAAAGAAAAAGAAAAAGGATTTATTCTAATCATTTTGTTTCTGGTAATCTAGTCTTGTTTGTTAAGTTTTTGACCAAACTAAAGAAACCCAAAACAATCTTGGATTGTTTTCATTAATCAAAGTTTGAAGATTAAAAAACTTGATGTATTGTTATTATTCTAAAAAAATGTCTTTTAATTTCTTTTTTCTAAAAATTATATATAAAAAAAAAAAAAAAAAACTTCTTTTTTAAGTAAGGCTGTGTTTGGCAATGGAATGGAAAAAAGGAAGTAGAACGGTATTGTAGCAGATTTGATTTATATAAGAGAGAAAAAAAAAATATTTAGTATAAAAAAATGAAAAAAATTGTTTAGTAGTGATTTTTTTATTTGAATAATAATAAAAAATAATTGATATGATGTAAAAAGTAAAAATGTTGGGGTTAATTTTAAAAATAATTTTTTAGATTTTTGGGTGCAGTCCGGTCCAGCCCTTTGCCAAACACAGCCTAAGAGTTTTTAGCTTTGTGGGGGTAGTTTAGGGTAATTAAAATTGTATGCTAACATAAGAGGTGTTATGTGAGGTCCAGCCCAGGTGAAAATTTGGACTTTCGTCTCAGCATGTTGGGCCCATGACTACTTTATTTGGGCTCGAAATCAAATAGACCACTAAGTACATGTTGGGCTATAACTACTATCTTTGGGATGGGTTATAATTTGTGTTGCATCCAAATGAGGTGTTTTGGGTTTATCTATGAACTGGCTAAGTACATATACTGTATACGACAAGTCTGGTCTGGTGATAGATATCATAAGTCGCCAATAGTATATACTATTCAAGTGGTAAAGATGTTCAGAACAAAGCACCAAAACAATGAAAGATGTTGAAGCATCCAACCCAGAAAAGAAAGATTTGAATAATTTTTTTTATAAGAAATGCAAAGGGAAATATGAGCAGGTAACTTGGTTGTTTGTCTTTCTTCTGCTTCATATTTGCTAAAATAGGAACATTCTTGATTCTTTTGGGCTGTCTCCTTGGATCATTTATGTGGGCTTTATGGGTTTAATCATGACATACATCCTATGATGAGTCCTATCCCTATTCCAACCGCAAAAGAAATCACCATCATCCAGTGTCCTGTGGGGATGTGACCCCCAAGCTTCTTATTTATTTATTTATTTTTTGGGTTAAATACATTTTTAGTACATGTGGTTTACACCAAATTTAAATAGTCACTTAGGTTTTTAAAAGTGTCACAAATGATATCTGAGGTAAACAAATAAACCTACTTGGTACCTCCATCAAGATTATGTTAAGTTTTATAACTGAGTGTCATGTCACCCTTAATACTTTGCGTGGTACTTGTGGTTTCAAGGCACCACGTGGCGAGGTACTTGAATTTTTAGGTGCCACGTCATATTTATAAAAAAGAAACCCAAAACAAAAAGGAGAGCTGGGGTGGTGAAAGAAGTGCCCCCTTTTTAAAAGGGGGCATTTTTCACCGGCCACTAAGCGCCCCCTCTTTTAAAAGGGGGCGCTTCATTCCAAACATCTCATTTTTGAGGTGTTTTTTAGTAAAAAAATGTCCCAAACTTAAATTCTAGTCGCCATAAAAACCAATGAGTCCCAAGTGCCCCTAATCAAGCGTTACGAAATCAATAGGGACCTTTTTTTGGCAAAAAATGCCCCAAATGACCATGTCACTAAACCCTTTTTTTTTTTTTTTTTTGGTGGTGGCCACCCCAAGGGCTAAACCCTGGATTTTGTTTTTGAAGGTTTGGCCCTTGGGGGTGGCGAACCACCCCCTTGGCCCTTGGGGGTGCCCAAACTACTCCCTTGGGCCTTGGGAGTGGTTCGGCCACAACAACTCTTTTTTTTTATTTTTTACTTTTATTTTTTATTATTTTTTTAATATGACGTGGTAGCTAAAAACCTAGGTACCACGCCACGTGGTGTCTTGAAACCACAAGTACCATGCCACGTGTAAGGGGATGATATGGCACTCCGTTAAAAAAACCTAACAGAATCTTGACGGAGGTACCAAGTGAGTTCATTTGCCTACCACAAGTATCATTTGTGACACTTTTGAAAACTCAGGTGCCTATTTGATTTTGGTGCAAACCATAGGTAGTGGAAATGTATTTAACCTTTTTTTTTTTATACAATTTTTTTTGAAAATGGAACCTATATATTTGTCATTTAAAATTAAAAAAAAAAAACTTGAATGAGAGGCTTGCTTGCTCTTTTGAAAATCAGTGTCTTACACTTTAGCGTATATAATTTATTCAATGATTATATATATATATGTGTGTGTGTGTGTGTGTTTGTGTCTACTCTATGATTGTTTATCAATTTGGTTATCTCTTAAGTAATTATAATTTAACTTAAAAAATTTAGGTTTATGAATCACAACGTTAAAATTAAAAACTATTTATTTATTTAAAATAAAAGAAGTTGACATTCCAAAAAGTAATACACCGTTGGATTTTAATGAAGAAACTTCAAATCTCAAAGAGCGCCCTTTTAAATCTTTAAGGATTGTAGCTAAAAAACATCATTCTAAGATTCTAGTTGTGGGAACCTAAGGGTTGCAAGTGAAAAATATATATTTATTTTCTATTTTAAATTGTGTATATTATATTTTTGATTTGGCCCTTACGTGTATACACATCATCATTGCCTCCGATATCACATGTTGGAGAAATAAACACCCAAGGAATAATAAGACTATTAATATATCATGTTCGGGCACCACTTAACTCAAAAATTGAAGTTGTATTTTTAAACTCAATTATATAATATTATCCGCTCACGAACTTTTTTACGCTCACACATGTATACTTAATAAGGTTTATAACCAAATGCAGATTGCCAGACAAGGATCTACTAGCAATTATTTCTAAGCAGACACATAGTTGGTGGCTATGTTTGATGGACATGAGCCATCTACTGAAACTACTGAAGAAAATTTGAAGCTGCAAAGAGAGCAGTAGAGAGACGAAAACCGGGTTAAAGATCAAATGCAAGCCAACAATTTGCCAATTTCAATCTGTCTAGCGTTCTGGTTTTCTAAAGCTGTGAAGGAGTTTGTTCTTTTTATAGAGAACTCCTCTCATGCGCAATTTTATGTTTCAGCTAAAATATGCTACAATGGAAATGTCTTTCCATGCCTTTTGACTTGGGCAATGACCATTTCATGTAGGAAGAACAGAAGCCAGGTTACCAAACTATGCTATCCCAACAGTCTCCTTGGAAGCATGGAGACTTAATTTACACCCTTTTGGATGGTGTGTTTGTGTGAATGAAAGTGACCTCAATACCACAACTCCTTCAAATTTTAGGAAAAATTTGTAAAATTGGTCTCTAGATTTGTGCTTGTAATATGTTGATG
The DNA here is from genome assembly GCF_901000735.1 of Corylus avellana. Taxonomy (NCBI): domain Eukaryota; kingdom Viridiplantae; phylum Streptophyta; class Magnoliopsida; order Fagales; family Betulaceae; genus Corylus; species Corylus avellana. The sequence continues at coordinate 1,848,370 of NC_081550.1, forward strand.
CACGGATCATCACTGTGTCTTTAGGCCGCCCCTGGGGAGGAGCTCCATCTCCTTCCAAAAATGACAAATAATTTTATGGGGTATGCCTACATAACAAATAACTTATCTACAAATTCTAGCTATTTTTTCGTCCGGGTCACTATGAAATTACGAATATACTCTATAAAAAAAAAAAAGAAAAAAAAAAAGAGCAACCATTGGGGTGTTCCGACCACTCCTAAACCCACCTAGTTCTTTTCTTTTTTTGTTTGTTTGTTTTTTTTTTTTTTAAAAAAAATAATTTTTTAAGGTAAATTTATAATTTCATAATGATATGTTAGAAAAATGGCCGGAATTTGTATGGGAGAGTTATTTGTTACTTAGGCTTATCACATAAAGTTATTTATCACTATTAAAATCTCAAAGGAGTTATGTGTCCCAAGCACAAACCCAAGGACCAGTTTAGCAATTTTTCCAGGGTTTTATACAAATCAACAATTCTATGGATTGCAAAGAACAACATACTCCTTGTACTTATTTTAACTAAATTGCTCTGTTGTTTTTTTTAAACCTTGATATATTTAATTATATTTGTGTCACATAACAATCAATACCACAGATAATAATTTATAATCCAAATCATTGTAGGGATATACTCTGCTTGATATGTGGGTCCATCCATGAATCTTGTATCCTTTCTAATCCTCTAACGAGAGGACTTGTTGATGGGATTTGTCCATATTTAGCTACTGTCCGTGAAATGGTTAAAGCAACATTAAAAGCTAACATTATGCAACTGGACTTTGGCCAATTTGGAGCAACATTCTATATATTCTAAGTAGATCTATAGTTGTTGAAAAGTCAAAATCAATTGAAAATTTTCAGTTATGAGACAATGACATCCCAACAACACTGTAGTAAATTAGTAATGATTTCCCAGAAATCTCAAAATGAAAGCAATGCTTGCTTTTCTTTTCCCTTTTGCTTTTACCTTAAATTTTCTCTCCTGTTCAAATTTTAATTCACATTTATGTTTGGTTGTTTTCCTTAAATCCACCTCTGCCCAACAATCACAGTTTTCTTGAGCTTTCACAATCCCAATAATTCTCTTGGTAGTTTTTGTGTAGGTGATCTTTAAATAGTGTTGCTTGGTATGTAAATGCAGAGTTCAATGCTCTTATGTTTTTCATGGCTGTTGCATGAATCCTTTTTATGACCTCTGCAACACCCAACTTTTACTGTGACATCTTTTCCTGCAAAGAGTTGAGATTTCTGAAATGGTATTAAATTCAATTTAATGACATGGTGGTCTTGTATACATTTATATGCTATGCATGGTATGGAGTACCCACTGAACAAGGATCCAAAGATAGCCATTTCTGGACTTCTGCTACTTTCTTGAGCTTTAAGGGTGCTCATGGAGATTAATGACAAGGAAAAAACATCAAAGATGGATGATTATGAAGTGATAGAGCAGATAGGCAGAGGAACATTTGGAACTGCATTTCTAGTTCTTCACAAATTTGAGAGGAAGAAGTAAGAGAAAATCAATTTCAAAAGTCATATTCCTTATGTTCATTAAGATTTCAAACATGTTTTTACCTCAAAAAAAGCTTTTCTTAGTAACATCTTTACCAACTTACACGAGTTCTAATTCTGAAGTTAGATTTTTGGTTTTTATCTACTGTCTTATTATTATTGCATTGGTAATTTTAGGTATGTATTAAAGAAGATTCGATTGTCTAAACAAACAGAGAAATTCAAGCATGCGGCTCATCAAGAGGTTATCCTTCTGAATAAGCTGTATGCCAGTATAAATTTTTGGCTTTGAAGAATGAAGTTTTGGTTTCTGGCAATCGTGTTCCTATTATATTTTTCATCAAATTGAATTCTCTGAAATTCTCTTACATTTTAGCACGTTTATGTTTATGTTTTCTCTGATATCTTCTTCCATTCAAATTTCAGTGACTGCAATAATTTACTTTATAGTGTAGTTGAGCTTTTAGTAAGAAGACATAATGCGAAAGTAAAGGTGTAATTGTTTCTTGATCTTTTAAGTCTGGCTATGAAAAACCATTCTTTAAGGAACTCTGTTCTGTAGCATTAGCCCCAGGCAACGGGAAAAAAAAGGGGTATTATCATGCAGGAAATTTTCATATTGACTATTCTGTCAATCATTTTAGAGAGAGAAAACAAAAAAAGTTTTCTAAATTTAGAAAAAGGGAATGAATTTAATCATTTTTGTGGTCATGATTCATTAAGACAGAGGTATGAGCTTATAAAACAAATCATGTTCAAGTAAGGTCCTGATTCAATCATTTCTATCTGAAAAGAAAACCAGATTGTTTTTGTTTGTAAACAATTAAATTTCTATTTTGAGAAACATCTGCTTGCTTACTTAAATCCAAGACTGTTTTTTGGTAAGTTACTTAAATCCAAGATGCATACAAAAGCTATGTAACTTCTGACATTTGGTCCTGCTGCAGATGAAAATAATAGCACAGCTAAATAACCAGTATATTGTGGAGTACAAAGATGCATGGGTGGAAAAGGTAGTCTATTAGCAAGATGTTAGTTCAGTAATTTTACCCCATAATCAGAATTAGATTAAAATTTTCCATTTTATTTGCATGAATGTAAGAAAACATTATAATTTGAAAATCATGTCCTAAGAACCCTGAACCTTATTAGCAGGTTGGTTTTTGATTCATGTCTTACAGGAATGCTGTGTGTGCATTGTGACAAGTTACTGTGAGGAAGGAGATATGTAAGTTAGCACTACTTAAAACCTTGAACTTAGCATATTAAGTATCTAAATTGCTGGATTCTAAGCAAGTTGAGGGCCATTGCTCATTGGTGAAAGAACTTTGACATGGAATTATCATTCATCCCACTATTTCTTTTACTCTTGCCTTATCTTCTGAACTCCTTTTTCCTGAGAATCTAAAGCAAAGCTAATGCTGGAACTAGAAATTCTTTTTTGAACTTTCTACTCAAAGAAGCCTGTATATATACTTTTCTGTGACTTTCTAATACTAATCATACAGGGCTGAGACGATAAAGAAAGCTAGAGGAACATTTCTTCCAGAAGAGGTAGGGAACATAAAATAACTACATGAAATGGAAGTCCCTTCATGGAATTACATATGACAACTTGCACCTGATACACAAAATCTTTTAAGTTTTAATCCAGAAGCTCTGCAAATGGCTGACCCAGCTGTTGCTAGCGGTTGACTACCTCCACTCCAACCGTGTTCTTCACAGAGATTTAAAGGTACATACCTCTAGCTGCTATGAGTTATTCTGAGCAGAATATTTGCTGCAGTAATTAACTTTTTTATCACCTAATTTCAGTGCTCCAACATATTCCTTACAAAGAGCAATGACATAAGGCTAGGTGAGGAGGCATTTACATGAATTTTTACACACCATATTTGTTTTCATTTGTCTTTGAACAATGTTTATCCCACATTATATTTACAGGTGATTTCGGACTTGCAAAACTACTCAACAAAGATGACCTTGCTTCCTCGGTAATGGTTGAATTTCCTCTATGCCCCAGTGGTATTAGTGAATTGGCTGCAATGTTTGATATTAAAGTAGCAGTTACAATGATAATTGGTGCATCCCAAGAGGAAATACATTTAAAAAAGTCATACTTGTTTGACAGGAGATCAAAATAAGAAGTAGAATTGATTGAGCCAAAACGGATCAAGGCTTTGACCTACTCCTTCCTCTCCTTTGAGAGCTCACACCAAGATGGATCATGGATATTGAAAATTCTGGATTTAGACCCCAAGTTGTTAAACACACAATTACCAAGAAAATTTCCACAGTGATCAAAACCAAAATCCAAGAAAGCAATAAAAAAATTAACACAAATTTTTTTGGTAATGAAGTGAAAACTTTTTGAAAAACTCTTTAGAAGTAGAATTACTTTGAGGGCCAGCCAACACCAACGGAATACCCTAAACAAGACTTTGTTATAGATTGTTCTACTTACAAAACCTTTGTAATTCTGAAGATTCAATCTTGTAACCCCAGTAAACGAAACAGTTGTCAAATGTGGAAAATCACCACATTTCAGAGCTTCTTTGAGAGGTGTTTTTGGCTATTTAACTAGACCCTATCACTGTTTCTACTAATGATTCTCTTCTTACCCTAAGAGCTGTTTTTTCAATAGTTAATTTTCCTACAATTGAAGTTCTTTTTGAAATCTGACTGCTCATATTAACATATTTATTGTAATCCATATACAATGTAGGTTGTTGGCACTCCCATCTACATGTGCCCTGAGCTTCTGGCAGATATACCATATGGATACAAATCGGATATATGGTCATTAGGTTATATTTATCTTCTGACATTATTCACTAGTCATGTCTAGCAACCCAGTGGTATTACAACTCCAGAAATAACATTGGCTAATGTGACAGGTTGCTGCATGTTTGAAATAGCTGCATATCAACCTGCATTTAGAGCTCATGTAAGTGTTGCCTTGACCTATAACCATTGCATTTTCGACACGATGGAGTTGAGTATTGAACTATATATTTCAATTGCTGGCTAACAAGTAAATTGGATTATTGACAAATTAATGTAACAGGATTTGGCAGGACTTGTTAACAAAATAAACCGATCATACATGTCCCCACTTCCAATTGTGTATTCTTCTGCATTGTAAGTGAATGTTATGATTTTTTTTCTGCAAGTATACAAAAGCCAATATACAGAAAGGAATTATACAACTAAGATTGGATGGAATGCAGGAAACAATTAATCAAGAGCATGTTAAGAAAGAACCCTGACCACAGACCAACAGTGAGTTCAAATTGCAAACTCTTGTCATATCTTTCTGAAAGCAATGTCTTTTCCTGAAACTTTCACCACATTTTAGGCTGCAGAGCTGCTGAGGCATCCCCATTTACAACCATACCTTGCTCAATGCTCCAATATATCACCTGTTTTTATACCAGTGAAGTCTGAGTGCAGCAGCAAAATTAGACCAAAAGGAACCCAACTGTCTAATAAAGTTAGTGTTGGAAAAGACATCAGAGGTGGAAAGGCAAGGCCATCAAAGAATTTGGGAAGTGTTCAGGTAGGAAAAGCACATGCATTCAGTAAGGCCACAGCAAAGGAAACCAACATCTGTGGTTTTCTTAAAATTGAAGTTGAGACAAGAATAGTAGATTCCACTAGCTGTGCTGAGAAAACATCAAAAGCAGTAAAGGGTTCTAGAGTTATCTCTAATTCTGTTGAACAAATTGGAAATGCCCACTCAGAAACAGCCTTGGTGCATATGTTGTCATCACGTGCAGATAGGAAACACGGGTGTACCTCTAAGCCAAGATGCTCTTCACATTCTACAATAAACCTTAGCTCATATCTGACAAATGCTTCCACTGAAAATGCACCATTAGAAGGTAAAGTCACACTTCCGTGTGAAAATGGTCTAATCTCTAGTAAGCAAACAGAGAAAGAAGATATTTACGAATTGAATGGAGGTTCTAGTGACATCTCATCAATGAGTACGCTGACTTTGGATCATGGTGATGAAACAAGGATTGAATGGGACCCCCAAACTCAGCAAAGAGCAGAAGGTCTGGAGTCACTACTAGAGATCTGTTCAGATTTACTAAAACAGGAAAAGCTCGAGGAACTTGCAGGAGTGTTGAGACCTTTTGGTGAAGAAGAAGCTGTGTCATCAAGAGAAACAGCAATTTGGCTGACACAGAGCCTATTGAATATTCGCAAAACTGGCAGTGCAGCCTAGCAGAAATGTAATTTCAATGGTTCTTCACTTGTATTCTCATTAAGTAGACAAAATTTCTAGATTTCAAAAGCTAAGTTCACTTTCATAATCTGAAAATCATTGTAAAACATTTTATCCTTTAATTTCATTTTTAATTTAACCCTTTGAAATTCCTAAACTCATATGTTTCTTGATGGATAATGAGATCGACTTAAATTTATAAAGCCAATCAGTCTACTAATCAGATGCCCTTTGATAGTTGGAAATTTTGGTTGAATTGGAGGTTTAGAGGAGAGAATGATAGAGCATACAAGTGAAATTGCATTCCTGAGGACTGCATTTTTATTATGCTTCGGAAAGCCGTACAACATATAATGACCAAATAAGTTATGGCTTATCATCACGGATCAACAGTAAATGGCATGAGAAACAAAGTAATCAAGATTAATTAATTTTCTCCAAGACGGTGATCATATTGAACGCAAATTGGAAATATGAAAACAAACAAAACCTTAATTTATACAAATTGAAACTCAGGAAACCAAATTGATGACAGACTCTATAACGACCAATTGATAACAGACTCTACAGCGACCAATATGCAATTTTAAAGAAAAAGATTATACACCTATCTTTTAGGTCGTCCATGAATTCAAAATATGCAACTCTCCACTTATAGCTAAGAACTAATGAGCCACAAACTCCCCAAAAACCTGTAATAAAGCCAAGAACCACAGTAATTGGAAACCATGGGATTCTAGGCCCATCGTCCTCATCCCGAATATCTCCCTCGTTGCTAACAATATGGGCGCACTCATGTGGAAGAGGGGGGCCACAAAGTCCAAGGTTACCCTCATATGCAGAGGCATCAAAGCTCTGGAGTTGAGTGCCTGATGGTATTGGTCCATGCAAATTGTTGTTTGCAACACTAAAGGCATTCAAGAAATGTAGAGAGCTTAATGATGTTGGTACTTCACCGAACAATCGATTTGCTGAGAGGTCTAATATTTCCAAGTTTGTGAGCTCTGAAATTTGGACTGGGATGCTACCTGTGAAATTGTTATGACTTAAATCCAGCCAAGAAAGCCGCTTCAAACAGCCGATCTCAATTGGGATGTTGCCGCTAAGATTATTGTTTGCAACACAAAGTAATGGTCGCAGGCTTGAGAAAAAATTGTGCTGGTTAGAAATACCTTTGGTCGTAAATATTGGTAACTCGAATTGATTGTTGTCTACTAGAGCCTTTGGTGACACTAATGCCGTTAATGCACAAAGTTCATTTGGTAATTCACCTGAAAAAAGGTTATCATTTAAGTATAAACCGAAGAGTTTTGGAAGAGTCATCAACCAACCAGGAATTGAACCATTGATACGATTGGAAGATAAAGTTAGAAATTCTAGCTTCTTAAGCTTAGATAGCCATATAGGCAGTTGACCAGTCAGTTGGCACATATCAAGACCCAAATATCGAAGATTTTCAAATCCATCAGAAGTAACTATAATGTCATCACCTGGCATTGCCTCGTGTAGAAAATTCCTACTAAGGAGGACGACACTGAGTGCCTTGCAATGCATCAAAATTTTGATTGTGCCTGTGATATTGGTTAACCTATTGCTAGTAAGTGAAAGGAAAGATAAGAATTTCAATTGAAGCACATCAGGTTGGATTTGTCCCTCTAGTTGATTATCAGATAATCGAATTGCGATCAAGGACTTGCATGAGTAAAGGCTTATTGGTAAATTACCAGAGAAGTAATTAATCCCTAGGTCAATTATTGTAAGTTGATGAAGACTGGAGAAATTAAAGGTAGATATATCTCCTGTGAAAAAATTGGACCGTAGAATTAGTTTTTTGAGGTTTGTGCAATTCGCCAAAGATGGGGGCAAAGAACCTGTTAAGGAGTTCGTATCAAGGAGTAGGTGCTTCAATTTGGAGAGCTTCCCGATATCTAAAGGGAGGTTTCCACTCAATTTATTGCCATATAACTCAAGGTTGGTGAGTTTGGCAAGTTTCACAATATCACCACTAATGGGTCCTGAAAAATTATTGAAAGGTAAGTAAATCTCTTCTAACTCAGTCGCATTGTATATATCATTAGGAAGCAATCCTGAGAGAGAGTTAAAACCTGCCCGAAAAACCTTGAGTTTGGAACATGCCCCTAGTCCACTAGGAATATGGCCACTATGATGATTATGGGAGAAATCAAGGAGCTTGACCAATGAAGAGTTGATGCAAGGAAAGGAAGGAATAGGGCCCATGAAATTATTGTTGCTGACATTGAGCTCGATCAACCTCCATGCTCTTTGAAGGAATGAAGATTGGATTGTCTCACTAAATTGATTGCTAGATATGTCAACAATTTGAAGGGAGGCAGGCCAGCCATATATATCTCCAAATAGACGGTTGTAGCTCAAATCAATGACCTTGAGTTGATTCAAGGATGAAAACAATCCCTTAGGGAGAGGACCTGAAAGTAAATTGTGGGAGAGATTGAGGTGAGAGAGATGGGTGAGGTTTCCAAGAGAGGGAGATATGATCCCACTAAGGCCTTTAAAAGGTAACCAAATATGGGTGACTTGACGTTTAAGATCACAAGAAATGCCTTCCCACTTGCAACAATCAATGGAAGACCAATTTAGAGGAGGAGAAGGCATACGGTTGAAGGCTAAGGACGAGAGAGAGTCGCGGTCTATTTGGTTGCAGGCATGGTTGGTGGAGAAAATGCCCAAGAGAAACAAGGTCATGAAGAGGTGATGAAAAGGGGTTAAATCTAGCATGCTTCTTCTTTAATATGTCAAACCAGAAGAAGAATGGATATGAAGTATCCTAAAACGACTAGTATATATATATAATCATAATCATTTCAACTGATAGTTCTGTACACGTCAAGTTTGCCCAAATTGCAAGTCCTGTGGGGCTGGTTTGGAAGCACGCGTAGCTTTCCAGCACGAAGGTTCTTCCCCATATAACTTTCCACATGTGTCGATAAGTGTCTGAACAGCTTTAAAGCTTTGGAGTAATCTACTGAGGATTCGGCTTTAATTTTTTTCAACATTTTTAAATTTTTTATATTATACAGAATATTTTTATCATTTTAAACCCAAAATAAGATATTGCGAGTCTACCATTCAAAGCCTCCCAATGGAAACAAGACTATAGCCACCATGTCATGTCGTGTACAATATATGCTTTAGACAGACATGTGATTCACGACTAAAGCAACAAAAAAGAACCAGAATTTCCTCCTTTTTTTTTTTTTTTTTAAAGTACATATGATTCAAACAAGAAACCAAGGAAACAATTAAACAACAACAAGAAAACGTGCACAACGAAACAGCAAACAAACGAAACAGAAATATGATGGAATGTAAATAAAAGATAAATCAGGATTTTGTGGTTGATGTTGAAACACCAAATATAACATTTGATATTTTAAGTTAGTGAAAACTAAAGTCGGCAAAGTTTGTGATCTCGCCAAAATAGAGAAAGATGCGTTCAGGATTTCTATTACCCCTGTTGCTTCGAGTCGGTATTTAATATTGGGGGTTATGGGTTGGATCATTGTAGAATGCTCTTCACATTCTACAATAAACCCTGTAGCTCATATCTGACTAATGCTTCTACTGAAAATGCATCATTAGAAGGTAAAGTCACACTTCCATGTGAAAATGAATTTAATGCAAGGGAAAATGGTCTTTATCTCTAGTAATTGATCTGTAACTTTGTGATAGTTCTGTAGACGACAACTCTGCCCAAATTGTGAGTTCAGTGCCGATATAATAAAGATTGTCAATTATCTTTTGATTTTGGATAGAAATTAAGATTCTTGCGTGTAGTTTCATCTGGTAAGGTTTGGAAGCGTGCATGACTTTCCGGCATGAAAATTCTGACGGGATTGAGTCGTCGATTAAAAAACTTTTCCCTTTCCCCTATGATTGAACCAAGCAAAGTGATAGGAAAATAAAACAGCGACAACTTGTGGGCAAAACAAAAACAGAAAAAGTGTCAGCGACCACTTTAAAAGTGCATGGTTTCAACGACGTTGAACCTTCCTGGCTGCCGAAAAATTTGACCTATATATATATAGGTGAAATCATATAAGCAAGCTCTTGTGGGTGTGAATTATATATTATTCCTTTGGCCCAAAATGGTTGACCGTTGACCATCGGTGCTGGTGGTGGTAGCTTCACAGAAATTTCCAAAGCTAGCTAGGCTGAAATGTGCTCGTTATTTCTTTTGGTTGGAAATTTTTAAATTCTTTTTCCCCGTAACAGTTTTATTTTAACAACGGTGGGACCATGGGATCACATTGAACGAAAATTGAAATGGTCAAAACTAACAAAGCCATAAATTATATATTCAAATTAAAACTTGAGAAAGCAAGTTCGTGACAAACTCTAAACCAACCAATTGACGAAGACTCTAAAGCCACCAATATGTAATTTTAAATTAGAAGATTAAACACTTATTTTTTTAGGTTGTCAAGAAAATGGAAATATGAAACTCTCCACTTATAGCTAAAAATTAATGGACCACAAACTCCCAAAAAACCTGTAAAAAAGCCAAGAACCACAGTAATTGGAAACCAAGGGATTCTGGTAATCTAGTCTTTTTTTTTTTTTTTCCTGGTAATCTGGTCTTGTTTGTTAAGTTTTTGACCAAACAACTAAGAAATCCAAAACAATCTTGGATTGTTTTGATTAATCAAAGTTTGAAGATTAAAAAACTTCATGTATTATTATTATATTAAAAAAAGGTCTTTTAATATCTTCTTTCTAAAAACTATGTAAAAAAAAAAAAAAAAAAAAAAAAATTATTTTTGAAGTAAGGCTGTGTTTGGCAATGGATTGGAAAAATAGAGTAAAACGATAATGTAACAGATTTGATTGATATGAGAGAAAAAAGTAAGAATGTTTTGTATAAAAAAAAAATAAAAGACTTTGTTTTGTAGTGATTTTTTTATTTGAATAGTAATAAAAAGTGATTGATGTGATATAAAAAGCAAGAATGTTGAAATTGATTTTGAGAAGAATTTTTTGAATTGTTGGGTCCGGTCGGGTCCGGCCCTTTGCAAAACACAGCCTAAGAGTTTTTAGCTTTGTGGGGGTAGTTTAGGGTAATTAAAATTGTATGCTAACATGAGAGGTGTTATGTGAGGTCCAGCCCAGGTGAAAATTTGGACTTTCGTCTCAGCATGTTGGGCCCATGACTACTTTATTTGGGCTTGAAATCAAATAGACCACTAAGTACATGTTGGGCCATGACTACTATGTTTGGGCTGGGTTATAATTTGTGTTGCATCCAAATGAGGTGTTTTTGGTTTATCCATGAACTGGCTAAGTACATATACTGTATACGACAAGTCTGGTCTGGTGATGGATATCATAAGTCGCCAATAGTATATACTATTCAAGTGGTAAAGATGTTCAGAACAAAGCACCAAAACAACGAAAGATGTTGAAGCAACCAACCCAGGAAAGAAAGATTTGAATAATTTTTTTTATAAGAAATGCAAACGGAAATATGAGCAGGTAACTTGGTTGTTTGTCTTTCTTCTGCTTCTTATTTGCTAAAATAGGAACATTCTTGATTCTTGTAAACCATGCATGGTTTCAATCTTTTGGGCTGTCTCCTTGGATCATTTATGTGGGCTTTATGGGTTTAATCATGACATACATCCTCTGATGAGTCCTATCCCTATTCCAACTGCAAAAGAAATCACCATCATCCAGTGGCAGTGGGGATGTGACCACCGAGCTTCCTAATTATTATTATTATTATTTTTTGTTTAAATACATTTTTAGTACATGTGGTTTACACCAAAAACAAATAGCCACTTAGGTTTTCAAAAGTGTCACAAATAATATCTGTGGTAAGCAAATAAATATACTTGGTGTCTTTGTTAAGATTGTGTTAGGTTCTATAACGGAGTGCCAAGTCACCCTCACACGTGGCGTGGTACATGTGGTTTCAAGGTACCACGTGGCGTGATACTTGAATTTTTAAGTGTCACATCATATTTATAAAGAAAAAAAAAAAAACCAAAAAAAAAAAAGGGAGAGCTGGGGTGGTGGTTCGGCCACCCCAACGGCCAAACCCTCAATTTTGTTTTTGAGGGTTTGGCCCTTGGGGGTGACGAACAAGGGGGTGGTTCGGTAACCCCCAGACCGATCGTCTGGGGGTGGCCGAACCACCCCATGGCCCTTGGGGGTGCCCGAACTACCCCCTTGGGCCATGGGAGTGGTTCGGCCACCCCAGCTCTTTTTTTATTTTTTAAATATAATGTGGTACCCAAAAACCTAGGTACCACACCATGTGGCGCCTTGAAACCACAGGTACCATGCCACGTGTAAGGAATGATGTGGCACTCCGTTAAAAAAACCTAACATAATCTTGACGGAGGTACTAAGTGAGTTTATTTGCCTACCACAAGTATCATTTGTGACACTTTTGAAAACCCAAGTGCTTATTTGATTTTGGTGCAAACCATAGGTAGTGGAAATGTATTTAACCCTTTTTTTTTTTTTTTTTTTTTTTATAAGAAATTTTTTGAAAATGGCTCCAATATATTTGTCATTAAAAAAAAAAAAAAAAAACACTTTAATGTGAGGCTTGCTTTCCCTTTTGAAAATCAGTGTATTTTTTATTTGCTTGTTAGAGAATATTATAAGATTTATATAAAATTCGCTTGTAGAAAATTTCAAGAGATATATGTTTAAAAAATAGTTGGGAAATGTTCATAACCAGAGCAAAAAATTAAACACTTTAGCGTATATAATTTATTCCATGATTATATATATATATATATATATATATATATATATATGTTTGTTTCGACTCTATGATTGTTTATCAATTTGGTTATCTCTTAACTAATTATAATTTAACTTCAAAAATTTAGGTTCATGAATCACAACGTTAAAATTAAGAACTACTTATTCAAAAGAAAATAAGTTGAAATTCCAAAAAGTAATACATCGTTGGATTTTAATGAAAAAACTTCAAATCTCAAAGAATGCCCTTTTAAATCTCTAAGGATTGCAGCTAAAGAACATCATTCTAAGATTCTAGTTGCAGGAACCTAAGGGTTGCAAGTAAAAAATATTTATTTTCTATTTTAAATTGTGTTTATTATATTTTTAATTTGGCTCTTACCTGTATACACATCATCATTGCCTCCGATATCACATGTTGGAGAAATAAACACCCAAGGAATAATAAGACTATTAATATATCATGTTCGGGCACCACTTAACTCAAAAACTGAAGTTGTATTTTTAAACTCAATTATATAATATTATCCGCTCACAAACTTTTTTACGCTCACACATGTATACTTAATAAGGTTTATAACCAAATGCAGATTGCCAGACAAGGATCTACTAGCAATTATTTCTAAGTAGAGATGCATAGTTGGTGGCTATGTTTGATGGACATGAGCCATCTACTGAAACTACGGGAGAAAATTTGAAGCTGCAAAGAAAGCAGTTGAGAGACGAAAACCGGGTTAAAGATCAAATGCAAGCCAACAATCTGCCAATTTCAATCTGTCTAGTGTTCTGGTTTTCTAAAGCTGTGAAGGAGTTTGTTCTTTTTATAGAGAACTCCTCTCATGTGCAATTGTATGTTTCAGTTAAAATATGCTACAATGGAAATGTCTTTCCATGCCTTTTGAGTTGGGCAATGACCATTTCATGTAGGGAGAACAGAAGCTAGGTTGCCAAACTATGCTATCCCAACAGTCTCCTTGGAAGCATGGAGACTTAATTTATACCCTTTTGGATGGTGTGTTTGTGTGAATGAAAGTGGCCTCAATACCACAACTCCTTAAAATTTTAGGGAAAATTGTAAAATTGGTCTCTAGATTTGTGCTTGTAACGTGTTGATGCACGGA
>NC_081550.1:1862095-1887724 GCF_901000735.1 Corylus avellana
GGATTTGAAAATCTTCGAATGTTTAGTCTTTCTGAGTGCCAACTGACTGGTCAACTACCTATATGGCTCTCTAGGCTTAAGAAGCTAGAAGTCTTGAAACTAAATTCCAATCGTATCACAGGTTCAATTCCTAATTGGTTGTCGACTCTTCCGAGGCTCTTTTATTTAGACTTATCTCAAAACCTCATTTCAGGTGAATTTCCCAAGGAATTTTGTGGATTGCAAACATTATTGTCACCAAAGGCTCTAGTAGACACAAATCATTGGGATTTACCAATGTTTGATCCCCTCGGTACTTATAAACAGAACAATTTTTTCTCAAGCGTTCAACCAACTATTTCAATTGCAAACAATAATCTTAGCAGCAACATCCCAATTGAGATCAGTTGTTTGAAGCTTCTTTCTGTGCTGAATTTCAGTCAGAACAACTTCTCAGGCAACATTCCAGACGAAATTTCAGAGCTCACAAACTTGGAAGCATTAGACCTCTCTGGAAATCGGTTGTTTGGCGAAATTCCAACATCACTGAGTAGTCTACATTTCTTGCATGACTTTAGCGTTGCAAACAACAATTTGCATGGACCAATACCATCAGGCACTCAGCTCCAAAGCTTTGATGCCTCTGCATATGAGGGTAACCCTGGACTTTGTGGCCCCCCTCTTCCACATGATTGCGACCATATTGTTAGCAACAAGGGAGACATTCGGGATGAGGACGATGGGCCTAAAATCCCATGGTTTCAAATTATTGTGGTTCTTGGCTTCATTACAGGTTTTTTGGGAGTTTGTGGTTCATTATTTCTTAGCTATAAGTGGAGAGTTGCATATTTCCATTTCATGGACAACCTAAAAGATAGGTGTATAATCTTTTTCTTTAAAATTGCATATTGGTTACTTTAGAGTCTGTTATCAATCGGTTATTATAGAGTCTGTCATCAATTTGGTTTCCTGAGTTTCAATTTGAATAAATTAAGGTTTTGTTAGTTTCATATTTCCAATTTGTGTTCAATGTGATCACCGTCTTGGAGAAAATGAATTAATCTTGATTATTTTGTTTGTCATGCCATTTACTGTTGGTAAGCAATGACAAGTCACAACATATTTGGTCATTATATGTTGCACAGTGAAAATTCTAAAACGACTCCAAACGACACCTATTCAAATGTCTAGGTGATTCACAAATATTAAGCGGAATAAGATCTGACCTAACAATCAATAATCAACCAAATACAGATATGTAATGAAAATCAAGAACACAGATATTTGGTTACGAAGAGGAAACCATTTAGAGAACTCTCTAAATGTAAAACCTCTCCGGGGTAGCCAAACCCAGGAAATCAATCCACTATAAGAAGAATAAGGAATACAAGAAGAATTACAAAACCTTTGCAATTTACTCTTCCTTGTACACGACAAGCGACCCACTTGACTTCTACCGCAGTAGCCCTTTTCAGAACATCTGGCACAATTCTTCTATAAGATTTTCTTTTACCGGAACTCCGATTGGCTTCACGTATTTAATCCCTTCTCAAATAAGCTAGAACAATATCTCTCTCTAAGCTCTCTGATTTTGCTCTCCAAAAATACGTACATATAAATGTAGCAAAATCGTGTTTAAATAGAAAATAACCCTAATAAGTCAGCCAGGTCCGGACCCTGCAAATCTGAGGTCCGGACAGGCCTCATAAAATGAACTTTCGGGTAATGGGGTCCGGACCCTGTCTCTGGCGGTCCGGACCCTGCTTGAAAAATCAAGTTTCTGGAAATGGGGTTCGGACCCGGGGAATTGCGGTCCGGACCCGGACTGTCCAGTCTTCATCAACAACTCCGATCGATGGGCGTTTGTGGTCCGATTGAGCTGAAATTTTGCAGGGACATTCATAACACATGAATCTACATTATGAACGGTGGAGATTGGATTCTGAGCATTCTATATCAGTGTTTGAGCCGTGAACAGTAGCATATGCATTTTGGAACTGAATTAAGCCAACACAAGAACTAACGCACAGCTTTCCTATGCATAATAAAAAGAGAGACAACAAACAAATTTTTCAAGAAAAAATGTAAAAACAGAACAAAAAGGCAATGCTCAGTAATGCAATTTCACTTGTATGCTCTGGCATTGTCTCTTCTAAACCTCCAAATCAGCCAAAATTTTCAACTATCAAAAGGCATCTGATTAGTAGATTGATTGGCTTTATAAATTTAAGTCAAACATCTCATTATCCATCAAGAAACATATGAATTAAGGAATTTCAAAGAGTTAAATAAGGGTAAAAAGTTTTACAATGATTTTCGGATTATGAAAGTGAACTTAGCTTTTGAAAACTAGAAAATTTGTCTACTAAATGAAATTACAAGTGAAGAAGCATTGAAATTCCATTTTTGCTAGGCTGCACTGCCAGTTTTGCGAATATTCATTAGGCTCTGTGTCAACCAAATTGCTGTTTTTCTTGATGACACAGCTTCTTCTTCACCGAAAGGTCTCAACACTCCTGCAAGTTCCTCAAGCCTTTCCTGTTTTAGTAAATCTGAACAGATCTCTAGTAGTAACTCCAGACCTTCTACTCTTTGCCAGGTTTGGGGGTCCCATTCAAACCTTGCTTCATAACCATGATCCAAAGTTAGTGTACTCATTGATGAGATGTCACTAGAAGCTCCATTCAATTCGTAAATATCTTCTTTCTCTGTTTGCTTACTAGAGAGAAGACCATTTTCCCTTACATTAAATTCTTTTTCACATGGCAGTGTGACTTTACCTTCCAATGATGGATTTTCAGTGGAAGCATTTATCAGATATGAGCTAGGGTTTATTGTAGAATGTGAAGAGCATCTTGGCTTAGAGGAACACCCTTGTTTCCTATCTGCATGTGCTGACAACATATGCACCAAGGCTGTTTCTGAGTTGGCATTTCCAATTTGTTCAACAGAATTGGAGATAACTCTAGAACCCTTTACTGCTTTTGATGTTTTCTCAGGACAGTTAGTGCAACCTACCTGAACACTTCCCAAATTCTTTGATGCCCTTGCCTTTCCACTTCTGGTGTCTTTTCCAACACTAACTTTGTTAGACAGTTGGGTTCCTTTTGGTGTAAGTTTGCTGCTGTGTTCAGACTTCACTGGTATAAAAACAGATGATATATTGGAGCATTGAGCAAGGTATGGCTGTAAATGGGGATGCCTCAGCAGCTTTGCAGCCTAAAATGTGGTGAAAGTTTCAGGAAAAGACATTGCTTTCAGAAAGATATGACACAGTTTGGCAATTTGAACTCACTGTTGGTCTGTGGTCAGGGTTATTTCTCAACATGCTCTTGATTAATTGTTTCCTACATTCCAAATTCCATCCAATCTTAGTTGTATAATTCCTTTATGTATATTTGCTTTTGTATACTTACGGAAAAAATCATTACATGCACTTACAATGCAGAAGAACACACAATTGGAAGTGGGGACATGTATGATCGGTTTATTTTGTTAACAAGTCCTGACAAATCCTGTTACATTAATTTGTCAATAATCTGATTTACTTGTTAGCAGCAATTGAAATATGTAGTTTAATACTCAACTTCATTGCGTCAAAAAATGCAATAGTTATAGGTCAAGCCAACACTTACAGGAGCTCTAAATGCAGGTTGATGTGCAGCTATTTCTAACATGCAGCAACCTGTCACATTAGCAAATGTTATTTTCTGGAGTTGTAATACCACTGGGTCGCTAGACATGACTAGTGAATAATGTCAGAAGATATTTATAACCTAATGACCAAATATTCGATTTGTATCCATATGGTATATCTGCCAAAAGCTCTGGGCACATGTAGAAGGGCATTTTATATGGATTACAATAAATATGTTAATATGAGCAGTCAGATTTCAATAAGAACTTCAATTCTAGGAAAATTAACTATTGAAAAAACAGCTCTTAGGGTAAGAGGAGAATCATTAGTAAAAACAGTGATAGGCAAGCATCACTTTTTTAAACATATTTCCTCTTGGGATGCAGCAGTTATCATTGTAACTGCTACTTTAATATCAAAGATTGCAGCCAATTCACTAATACCACTGGGGTCATAGAGGAAATTCAACCATTACCGAGGAAGCAAGGTCATCTTTGTTGAGTAGTTTTGCAAGTCCGAAATCACCTGTAAATATAATGTGGGATAAACATTGTTCAAAGACAAATGAAATCAAATCTGGTATATAAAATTTCATGTAAATGCCTCCTCACCTAACCTTATGTCATTGCTCTTTGTAAGGAATATGTTGGAGCACTGAAATTAGGTGATAAAAAAGTTAATTACTGCAGCAAATATTCTGCTCAGAATAACTCATAGCAGCTAGAGGTATGTACCTTTAAATCTCTGTGAAGAACACGGTTGGAGTGGAGGTAGTCAACCGCTAGCAACAGCTGGGTCAGCCATTTGCAGAGCTTCTGGATTAAAACTTAAAAGATTTTGTGTATCAGGTGCAAGTTGTCATATGTAATTCCATGAAGGGACTTCCATTTCATGTAGTTATTTTATGTTCCCTACCTCTTCTGGAAGAAATGTTCCTCTAGCTTTCTTTATCATCTCAGCCCTGTATGATTAGTATTAGAAAGTCACAGAAAAGTATATATACAGGCTTCTTTGAGTAGAAAGTTCAAAAAAGAATTTCTAGTTCCAGCATTAGCTTTGCTTTAGATTCTCAGGAAAAAGGAGTTCAGAAGATAAGGCAAGAGTAAAAGAAATAGTGGGATGAATGATAATTCCATGTCAAAGTTCTTTCACCAATGAGCAATGGCCCTCAACTTGCTTAGAATCCAGCAATTTAGATACTTAATATGCTAAGTTCAAGGTTTTAAGTAGTGCTGACTTACATATCTCCTTCCTCACAGTAACTTGTCACAATGCACACACAGCATTCCTGTAATACATGAATCAAAAACCAACCTGCTAATAAGGTTCAGGGTTCTCAGGACATGATTTTCAAATTATAATGTTTTCTTACATTCATGCAAATAAAATGGAAAATTTTAATCTAATTCTGATTATGGGGTAAAATTACAGAACTAACACCTTGCTAATAGACTACCTTTTCCACCCATGCATCTTTGTACTCCACAATATACTGGTTATTTAGCTGTGCTATTATTTTCATCTGCAGCAGGACCAAATGTCAGAAGTTACATAGCTTTTGTATGCATCTTGGATTTAAGTAACTTACCAAAAAACAGTCTTGGATTTAAGTAAGCAAGCAGATGTTTCTCAAAATAGAAATTTAATTGTTTACAAACAAAAACAATCTGGTTTTCTTTCAGATAGAAATGATTGAATCAGGACCTTACTTGAACATGATTTGTTTTATAAGCACATACCTCTGTCTTCTTGAATCATGACCACAAAAATGATTAAATTCATTCCCTTTTTCAAAATTTAGAAAATTTTTTTTCTCTCTCTAAAATGATTGACAGAATAGTCAATATGAAAATTTCCTGCATGATAATACCATTTTTTTGCCCGTTGCCTGTGGCTAGTGCTACAGAACAGAGTTCCTTAAAGAATGGTTTTTCATAGCTAGACTTAAAAGATCAAGAAACAATTACACCTTTACTTTCGCATTATGTCTTCTTGCTAAAAGCTCAACTACACTATAAAGTAAATTATTGCAGGCACTGAAATTTGAATGGAAGAAGATATCAGAGAAAGCATAAGCATAAACGTGCTAAAATGTAAGAGAATTTCAGAGAATTCAATTTGATGAAAAATATAATAGCAACACTATTGCCAGAAACCAAAACTTCATTCTGCAAAGCCAAAAATTTATACTGGCATACAGAGTATTCAGAAGGATAACCTCTTGATGAGCCGCACGCTTGAATTTCTCTGTTTGTTTAGACAATCGAATGTTCTTTAATACATACCTAAAATTACCAATGCAATAATAATAAGACAGTAGACAAAAACCAAAAATCTAACTTCAGAATTAGAACTAGTGTAAGATAGTAAAGATGTTACTAAGAAAAGCTTTTTTGAGGTGAAAACATGTTTGAAATCATAATGAACATAAGGAATATGACTTTTGAAAGTGATTTTCTCTTACTTCTTCCTCTCAAATTTGTGAAGAACTAGAAATGCAGCTCCAAATGTTCCTCTGCCTATCTGCTCTATCACTTCATAATCATCCATATTTGATGTTTTTTTCTTGTCATTAATCTCCATGAGCACCCTTAAAGCTCAAGAAAGTAGCAGAAGTCCAGAAATGGCTATCTTTGGATCCTTGTTCAGTGGGTACTCCATACCATGCACAGCATATAAATGTATACAAGTCCACCATGTCATTAAATTGAATTTAATACCATTTCAGAAATCTCAACTCTTTGCAGGAAAAGATGTCACAGTAAAAGTTGGGTGTTTCAGAGGTCATAAAAAGGATTCATGCAACAGCCATGAAAAACATAAGAGCATTGAACTCTGCATTTACATACCAAGCAACACTATTTAAAGATCACCTACACAAAAACTACCAAAAGAATTATTGGGATTGTGAAAGCTCAAGAAAACTGTGAATGTTGGGAAGAGGTGGAATGAAGGAAAACAACCAAACATAAATGTGAATCAAAATTTGAACTGGAGAGAAAATTTAAGGTAAAAGCAAAAGGGAAAAGAAAAGCACGCATTGCTTTCATTTTGAGATTTCTGGGAAATAATTACTAATTTACTACAGTGTTGTTGGTATGTCATTGTCTCAAAAGTGAAAATTTTCAATTGATTTTGACTTTTCATCAACTAGAGATCTATTTGGAATATATAGAATGTTGCTCCAAATTGGCCAAAGTCCAGTTGCATAATGTTAGCTTTTAATGTTACTTTAACCATTTCATGGACAGTAGCTAAATATGGACAAATCCCATCAACAAATCCTCTCGTTAGAGCCTAGAGGTTTAGAAAGGATACAAGATCAATGGATGGACCCGCAGATCAAGCAGAGTATATCCCTACAATGATTTGGATTAGAAATTATTATCTGTAGTATTGCTTGTTATGTGAAACAAATATAATTAAATATCAAGGTTTAAAAAAACAACAGAGCAATTTAGTTAAAATAAGTACAACGAGTATGTTGTTCTTTGCACTCCATAGAATTGTTGATCTGTATAAAACCCTGGAAAAATTGCTAAACTGGTCCTTGGGTTTGTGCTTGGGACAAATAACTCCTTTGAGATTTTAAATGTGAAATAATTTTATGTTATATGCCTAAGCAACAAATAACTCTCCCGTATAAATTCCGCCCATTTTTCTAACATATCATTATGAAATTATAAATTTACCTTAAAAAAATTATTAAAAAAAAAAAAACAAACAAAAAACAAAAGAAATGGGTGGGTTTAGGAGTGGTCGGAACACCCCAACAGTTGTTCTTTTTTTTTCTCTTTTTTTTTTATAATTTTTTTAGAGTAAATTTGTAATTTTATAGTTACCTGGACGAAAAAATAGCTAGAATTTGTACAGAAGTTATTTGTTATGTAGGCATGCCCCATAAAATTATTTGTCATTTTTGAAATCCAAAGGAGATGGAGCTCCTCCCTAGAGGGTGGCTTAAAGTCACAAGTTCCGTGCATCAACACGTTACAAGCACAAATCTAGAGACCAATTTTACAATTTTCCCTAAAATTTTAAGGAGTTGTGGTATTGAGGCCACTTTCATTCACACAAACACACCATCCAAAAGGGTATAAATTAAGTCTCCATGCTTCCAAGGAGACTGTTGGGATAGCATAGTTTGGTAACCTGGCTTCTGTTCTCCCTACATGAAATGGTCATTGCCCAAGTCAAAAGGCATGGAAAGACATTTCCATTGTAGCATATTTTAACTGAAACATACAATTGCACATGAGAAGAGTTCTCTATAAAAAGAACAAACTCCTTCACAGCTTTAGAAAACCAGAACACTAGACAGATTGAAATTGGCAGATTGTTGGCTTGCATTTGATCTTTAACCCGGTTTTCGTCTCTCTACTGCTCTCTTTGCAGCTTCAAATTTTCTTCAGTAGTTTCAGTAGATGGCTCATGTCCATCAAACATAGCCACCAACTATGTGTCTCTGCTTAGAAATAATTGCTCGTAGATCCTTGTCTGGCGATCTGCGTTTGGTTATAAACCTAAGTATACATGTGTAAGCATAAAAAAGTTCGTGAGCGGATAATATTATATAATTGAGTTTAAAAATACAACTTTAGTTTTTGAGTTAAGGAACATGATATATTAATAGTCTTATTATTCCTTGGGTGTTTATTTCTCCAACATGTGATATCGGAGGAGGCAATGATGATGTGTATACACGGAGGGCTAAATTAAAAATATAATAAACACAATTTAAAATAGAAAATAAATATTTTTTAATTGCAACCCTTAGGTTCCACAACTAGAATCTTAGGATGATGTTCTTTAGCTGCAATCCTTAGAGATTTAAGAGGGCACTCTTTGAGATTTGAAGTTTCTTCATTAAAATCCAACGGTGTATTACTTTTTGGAATGTCACTTCTTTTCTTTTAAATAAATAGTTTTTAATTTTAACGTTGTGATTCATGAACCTAAATTTTTTTAGTTAAATTATAATTACTTAAGAGATAACCAAATTGATAAATGATCATAGAGTAGAAACAAACACACACATATATATATATATATATATATATATATATATAGAATAAATTATATACGCTAAAGTGTTTAATTTTTTGCTCTGGTTATGAACATTTCCCAACTTTTTTTTAAACATATATCTCTTGAAATTTTTTACAAGCTAATTTTATATAAATCTTATAATATTCTCTAAGAAGCAAATAAAAAAGACACTGATTTTCAAAAGAGCAAGCAAGCCTCTCATTCAAGTTTTTTATTTATTTATTTTTTCTTGAATGACAAATATATACGAGCCATTTTCAAAAATTTTCTTATAAACAAAAAGGGTTAAATACATTTTCACTACCTATGGTTTGCACCAAAATCAAATAGGCACTTAGGTTTTCAAAAGTGTCACAAATGGTACCTGTGGTAGGCAAATAAACTCACTTGATACCTCTGTCAAGATTCTGTTAGGTTTTTTTAACGGAGTGCCACGTCATCCATTACACGTGGCATGGTACCTGTGGTTTCAAGGCGCCACGTGGCATGGCATGGCCCAAGGGAGTAGTTCGAGCACCCCCAAGGGCCATGGGGGTGGTTCAGCCACCCCCAAATGGCCGGCCTGGGGGTTACCGAACCACCCCCTTGGGCCAAGGGGGTGGTTCGCCACCCCCAACATCCAAACCCTCAAAAACAAAATTGAGGGTTTGGCCCTTGGGGTGGCCGAATCACCACCCCAGCTCTCCTTTTCTTTTCTTTTTTTTATAAATATGACGTGACATCTAAAAATTCAAGTATCACGCCACGTGTAAGGGTGACATGGCACTCCGTCATAAAATCTAACAGAATCTTGACAGAAGTATTAAGTAGGTTTATTTGCTTACCACAGATACTATTTGTGACACTTTTGAAAACCTAAGTGGCTATGTGATTTTGGTGTAAACCACATGTTAAAAATGTATTTAACCCAAAAAAAAAAATTAAAAAATTAAAATTAAGAAGCTTGGGGGTCACATCCCCACAGGCCACTGGATGATGGTGATTTCTTTTGCAGTTGGAATAGGGATAGGACTCATAATAGGATGTATGTCATGATTAAGCCCATAAAGCCCACATAAATGATCCAAGGAGACAGCCCAAAAGATTGAAACCATGCATGGTTTACAAGATTCAAGAATGTTCCTATTTTAGCAAATAAGAAGCAGAAGAAAGACAAACAACCAAGTTACCTGCTCATATTTCCGTTTGCATTTCTTATAAAAAAAATTATTCAAATCTTTCTTTTCTGGGTTGGTTGCTTCAACATCTTTCATTGTTTTGGTGCTTTGTTCTGAACATCTTTACCACTTGAATAGTATATACTATTGGCGAATATCCATCACCAGACCAGACTTGTCGTATACAGTATATGTACTTAGCCAGTTCATGGATAAACCAAAAACACCTCATTTGGATGCAACACAAATTATAACCCAGCCCAAACATAGTAGTCATGGCCCAACATGTACTTAGTGGTCTATTTGATTTCAAGCCCAAATAAAGTAGTCATGGGCCCAACATGCTGAGACGAAAGTCCAAATTTTCACCTGGGCTGGACCTCACATAACACCTCTCATGTTAGCATACAATTTTAATTACCCTAAACTACCCCCACAAAGCTAAAAACTCTTAGGCTGTGTTTTGCAAAGGGCCGGACCCGACCGGACCCAACAATTCAAAAAATTCTTCTCAAAATCAATTCCAACATTCTTGCTTTTTATATCACATCAATCACTTTTTATTACTATTCAAATAAAAAAATCACTACAAAACAAAGTCTTTTATTTTTTTTGTATACAAAACATTCTTATTTTTTTTTCTCATATCAATCAAATCTGTTACATTATCGTTTTATTCTATTTTTCCAATCCATTGCCAAACACAGCCTTACTTAAAAAATAAATTTTTTTTTTTTTTTTTTTTACATAGTTTTTAGAAAGAAGATATTAAAAGACCTTTTTTTAATATAATAATAATACATGAAGTTTTTTAATCTTCAAACTTTGATTAATCAAAACAATCCAAGATTGTTTTGGATTTCTTAGTTGTTTGGTCAAAAACTTAACAAACAAGACCAGATTACCAGGAAAACAAAAAAAAAATATTAGATTACCAGAATCCCTTGGTTTCCAATTACTGTGGTTCTTGGCTTTTTTACAGGTTTTTTGGGAGTTTGTGGTCCATTAATTTTTAGCTATAAGTGGAGAGTTTCATATTTTCATTTTCTTGACAACCTAAAAAAATAAATGTATAATCTTCTAATTTAAAATTACATATTGGTGGCTTTAGAGTCTTCGTCAATTGGTTGGTTTAGAGTTTGTCACGAACAATTGCTTTCTCAAGTTTTAATTTGAATATATAATTTATGGCTTTGTTAGTTTTGACCATTTCAATTTTCGTTCAATGTGATCCCATGGTCCCACCGTTGTTAAAATAAAACTGTTACGGGGAAAAAGAATTTAAAAATTTCCAACCAAAAGAAATAACGTGCACATTTCAGCCTAGCTAGCTTTGGAAATTTCTGTGAAGCTACCGCCACCAGCACCGATGGTCAACGGTCAACCATTTTGGGCCAAAGGAATAATATATAATTCACACCCACAAGAGCTTGCTTATATGATTTCACCTATATAAATATAGTTGATTTTTTTTTTTCTTTTTTTTTTTTGATGTACTAAATTGACAAAATCAAACTTAAAACGATCAAAATTGACAACCAACCTACTCACTCAAAAAATAAAAAATAAAAAATTAAAAAAAATTGACAACAAGTTAAAGAAACCAATTTATAATTTAACCTGCAAAGCTTGTCTTATATATCCTTGTGAAGAGGGCATTGTTTCGAAGTTTCTTGCAAATTAATTTTTTTAATCTCGGCTTAACTTATCTCAACCTTTTCTCTCTTTATTTTTGTAGTACAATGAGATGGCGTGGTTCATTGTGGTCAAATTTTTCGGCAGCCAGGAAGGTCCTACGTCGTTGAAACCATGCACTTTTAAAGTTGTCGCTGACACTTTTTTTTTTTTGTTTTGCCCACAAGTTGTCGCTGTCTTATTTTCCTATCACTTTGCTTGGTTCAATCATAGGGGAAAGGAAAGAGTTTTTCAATCGACGACTCAATCCCATCAGAATTTTCATGCCGGAAAGTCATACAAGATTCCAAACCATACCAGATGAAACTACACGCAAGAATCTTAATTTCTATCCAAAATCAAAAAATAATTGACAATGTTTATTATATCGGCACTGAACTCACAATTTGGGCAGAGTTGTCGTCTACAGAACTATCAGGTCGTGGCTTACCATTTGGGCAAAGTTACAGATCATAGCTATATATACATGGTGTAATTTTAGGACTACTTCATAGCCATTTTTCTTCTGGTTTAATATATTAAAGAAGAACCATGCTAGATTTAACGTCTTATCATCACCTCTTCACCTTGTTTCTCTTTGGTATTTTCTCCACCAATCATGCCTGCAACCAAATAGACCGCAACTCTCTTTCGTCCTTAGCCTTCAACCATATGTCTTCTCCTCCACTAAATTGGTCTTCCATTGATTGTTGTCAGTGGGAAGGCATTTCTTGTGCTTACAAACATCGAGTCACCCATATTTGGTTACCTTCTAAAGGCCTCAGTGGAAGTATATCTCTTTATCTCGGAAACCTCACATGTCTCTCCCACCTTAATCTCTCCCACAATTCACTTTTGGGTCCCCTCCCTGAGGGATTGTTTTCGTCCTTGAATCAACTCAAGGTTCTTGATTTGAGCTACAACAATTTATTTGGAGATATATCTGGCTGGCCTGCCTCAATTCGAATTGTTGACATATCTAGCAATCACTTCAGCGAGACAATCCAATATTCATCCCTTCAGAGAGCATGGAGGTTGATCGAGCTCAATGTCAGCAACAATAGTTTCATGGGCCCTATTCCTTCATTGCCTTGCGTCAATTCAACCATTGTTAAGCTCCTCGATTTCTCCCATAATCATCATAGCGGACAAATTCCTAGCGGATTAGGGGCATGTTCCAAACTAAAGGTTTTTCGGGCTGGTTTTAACTACCTCTCAGGTCCGCTTCCTGGTGATATATACAATGCAACAAGATTAGAAGAAATATCCATACCTTCCAATGATCTTTCAGGACCCATTAGTGGCAACATTGTGAACCTTGCCAAACTCGCCTACCTTGAGTTATATGGTAATAAATTTAGTGGTAAGCTCCCCGTAAATATTGGAAAGCTCTCCAAATTAAAGTACCGAATCCTTCATACAAACTCCTTCACAGGTTCTTTGCCCCCATCTTTGATGAACTGCACAAATCTCACAAAATTGGTTTTACGGTTCAATTTTCTTGAAGGAGACATCTCTACCTTCAATTTTTCCAGTCTTCATCAACTTACTGTATTTGACTTGGGGTTCAATAATTTCTCTGGTAACTTGCCAGTAAGCCTCTACTCATGCAAGTCTCTCATCGGAATTCGACTAGCTCGAAACAACCTAGAAGGACAAATCCTACCTGAGGTGCTTCAATTGAAATTCTTATCCTTCCTTTCACTTTCTTACAATAGGTTAACAAATATCACACACGCAATCAAGATTCTGATGCGTTGCAAGGCACTCACCATAGTCCTCCTTGGAAGAAATTTTCTACATGAGGCAATGCCAAGTGATGACACTATACTTGGTTTTGATGGATTTAAAAATCTTCAAGTTTTGAGTCTTAGTGAATCCCAATTGACCGGTCAATTGCCTATATGGCTATCTAAGCTTAAGAATGTAGAAGTCCTGAATCTATATTCCAATCGTTTCACAGGTTCAATTCCTGATTGGTTGTCGACTCTTCCAAGGCTCTTCCAATTAGACTTATCTGATAACCTCATTTCAGGTGAATTCCCAAAGAAACTTTGTGCCTTGCCGGCCTTAGTGTCACCAAAGGCTTTAGTAAACAACAGTTATTTGGATTTACCAATTTTTGTCACATTGCCAAGTGCTAGCCAGTACAATTTTGTCTCAAACCTGCGACCAGCAATATTTCTTGGATACAACAGTCTTAGCGGCAACATCCCCGTTGAGATTGGCCGTTTGAAGCTGCTTCATTATCTGAATCTCACTCATAATAACTTCTCAGGAAATATTCCAGAGCAATTGTCTCAACTCACAAATCTAGAAGGATTGGACCTCTCTGCAAATCGGTTGTTCGGTGAAATTCCAGCATCATTAAGTAGTTTGAATTTCTTGTCTCGTTTTAGTGTTGCAAACAACAATTTGCATGGACCAATACCATCAGGCACTCAGCTACAGAGCTTTAATGCCTCTGCCTATGAGGACAATCTTGGACTTTGTGGCCCCCCGCTTCCACATGAGTGTGCTCATATTTTTGGCAGCAACGGAGATATTGGGGATGAGGACAATGGGCCTAGAATTCCGTGGTTTCAAGTTATTGTGGTTCTTGGATTCATTACAGGTTTTTGGGGAATTTGTGGTCCATTACTTTATAGCTATAAGTGGAGAGTTGCTTATTTTCAATTTTTGAACAACATAAAAAATAGGTGTATAATCTTATTCTTTAAAATTACATATTGGTCGGTTTAGAGTCTTGTATCAGTCGGTCACTTTATAGTCTATCATCAATTTGGTTTCTCATGTTTCAATTTGAGTAATTTAAGGTTTTGTTGGTTTTCCTGTTTTCAATTTGCCTTCAATTTGATCCCCCCAGTGTGGCTGTAGTTAAAACGAAATTGATATTGGGAAAAAAAAATTAAAATTTCAAACCAAGAGAAACAACGTACGTCATTTCATATATCCTTCCACCCAAAAAAAAATAATAATAATAATAATAAAATGAATTAAACTATGATGTGCCTTGGTAGAACTACTCTAAGAGCTGGCTCTGTTTTATATATATATATATATATATATATATATATATATATATTGTAAATTTGACAAAATCAAGATTATTAAATTGACCAAATATTAAACTAGATTGAATGTACGTATTCTAACATTTCTTTCTTTCTTTCTTTTCTTTTCTTTTTCTTTTTTTGTTATTTTCTGGAGTTCACCTTTTGGATTCATGGCATGGCGGATTTTATTTCCCTTTATGAAGCTCTCCATGTTTTGTTGAAAAAATTGACCTATATACCGCACAACAATAAATGTTTCCTTTTTTTTTTCTTCTCTTTTGTGTGATTTCTAAAAGACTTTCAAGGTTTTAGATAGTGGAGGGTAGCAAAAGAAGTAAACAAGAGAAGTAAACAAGACCACAAAAAGTGGAAAATGTGGAAGCTAAGGTTCATGTTAGTCCATTAATGGTGGAGGGTCCAAGCAAAGGGGAGAGGAAAAAGTAAATCTCAATTCGTAAAGGAGGATTACAACAAAAGGGGCCGTTTGTTATCTATATCAGAATAAATAATATAAAAAATATTACTTTTCTAGCTAGGATTCATAGTAAGTTTCAACAGGTAGGCTTAGCAACACTCAAAGCAAATCCACTAGTAAATAAAAAAGATTTAATCTAATCCTCTAACTAAAACAACATTCCTAGCTCTTTATATATTATATAGTTGCAATTTGGGCAAGCATATAGAGAGGTATATATATACAAGATGTGCTTCATTTTTCTCTTGCTTCTTCTGGTTTGGCTTATCAAACAAGAACCAAGCATGACTTGATGTCTCATCCTCTCCTCCTTACTTGTTTCTCTTCAGCCTTTTCCCTGCAATTCATGCATGCAACCAATATTCTTCTGTTACTCCTCCTCAACACTGCCAATCATCACATGAAGGATTCAAATTTGCACTGATTTTTTGGTTTCCTAGGAAGATGCAAGAGGAGATTAGGGGTTGTTTGCCAATGGACCCAAAAAAAATCCCCAACTATTCATCTCAAATTCAAATTCAACTTTAACATTCTTACTTTTTACATCACTACAAAACAAAATTTTTTCACTTTTCAGTCTTTTTCATATCAAATATTCTTACTTTTTTCACACATAAATCAAATCTTGCTATAGTTTCAGATCACTTTCTTTTTTCAATCCAATGGCAAACGGCCCCTAAGCGTACCTCAGCACTTTGACCAGCGCAGATGGAGAAGATTTTCAAATTTGGTGATGTGAGAGTCAAATGACTGATCATCACCATTCGCCAGTGACCAACAAGTCTGCTGAAGGCGTTTGAGTCTAAGTCAAGCATTCTGCCACAAATTCAAAAGCAAAATAAAATTAAAATTAAAATTAAAATTTAAAAAAAAAAAAAAAAAGGGCATTGGTTATTTTCTATGCCATCCAAGTCTTTAGTTTTGGTCATTTTCCTCCCAACTTTCACTTCATCATGATTTCTTTCAGACTTCAGAATTCCAAGTCATATTAGTATGTTTTCTTGTGCATGAAGTTCCATCATTAAAAGAAAGAATTTTAATTTGAAGGATTGCAGGAAGAATATTGGACTGGAAATCAAGTCATCTTAAAAGTTAAACCTTTCGAAAGTTCTTTAACTGCTTTTATAAACCACCATTTATTTCGAAAGTACTATTAGTCGTAGTCACAGTAAGGATTGATAAACCCACTATTTTAATTCAATATTTTATTACACATGAGAGAGAGTGTTATAATATTAATAAATGATTAAATTCAACATTTTTTCTATCATCTTAAAAAAGCAACATTATATTTTACAATTAATTTAAGAACACCTGTTAGTAATGGTCATAATTTATTTAGACTTGATTAGAAGATCATGTTTTCATTTGCTAAAGGTCACCACCATCATTTTACAATTAGGGCCTCATGATTTTATCTCCCACAGCCGCATTATGAACTAACATGATTAGATCTAGCTAGCTTACCTAATCATGAATCAAGATCCTTTATAATTTCGTTAAAATTGTAGATTATTAAATTATGTAATTTTATGCTGCTTTTAAGCATCAAAGCACTTGAAAAATGCTGCTATATATGTAATCGAAAAACTGAATTCACCAAATCAAACATAAAGGGGTTAAAATTGACAACAAACCTCATGAATTTACAGAAACCAAATTATATTTAACCATATTTTGTGTATTCATGTTCTATTTAATACTTAAGTCTTGGTAATTAATGTTTTACTAATCTATTCTCCTTTTTATTTTTGTTATTTTCTTGAATCTTCCGTTTGGGTATATTTTTTTTTCCTCTTTCTTAAGTATTCGTATTTTCTTATAAAGTTGATCTAAGTTACGTAACTCATTCCTTAGTCATCACCTCCGACAACGAAATATGGAAAATCGATCCTTTGGAGATAATGTCTGTAAGCATTTGCACCAACGAAAAAGATTGTGAACTTGAAGACTTTTTTCATGAAATTATCTCCTCAGTACTGGACTTGAAATTTTTAATGAATCCGAAAATTAAGTCAAATATTGATCACTCCACGATATGGCAAAACTTCCAGGTCAAATATTTCGGCCAGTAGTTCGATCGGAAGGTCCAACGTCGTTGAAACCATGCACTTTTAAAGTTGTCGCTGACACTTCTTTTGTTTTGCCCACAAGTTGTCGCTGCCTTATTTTCCTATCACTTTGCTTGGTTCATTCACGCGTGAAAACAGTGCTGATAGATACATGGTGGCCGGAGGGTTGGATTCAATTATAGGGGAAAGGAAAAAGTTTGTCAATCGATCCCATCAGAATAATTTTCATGCCGGAAAGTCATACATGCTTCCAAACCATACCAGATGAAACTACACGCAAGAATCTTAATTTCTACCCAAAATCAAGAGAATTTTCATGCCGGAAAGTCATACATGCTCCAAACTAAAAGGTTTTAGGGCAGGTTCTAACTCTCTCTCACGTCCACTTCCTAATGATAAGAAATCTCCTTACCTTCCAATGATCTTACAGGACCCATTAGCAATGACATTGTGAACCTTGCCAAACTCACCAACCTAAAGTTATATGGAAAAAAATTGAGTTTCAAGCTCCCTTGGAATATTGGAAAGCTCTCTAAATTAAAGCACATGATCCTTCATACAAACTCATTCACACTGCATCAATCTTTGATGAATTGCACAAATCTCACACACCTAATTTTACGTATCAATTTCTTTGAGGGAGACCTCACTTTCTTTAATGTCTCCAGTCTTCATGAACTTATCGTAACTGACCTTGGGGCCAATACGGTCTGAGGTAACTTGCCAATAAGCCTCTACTCATGCAAGTCCCTAATTGCGATTCATCTAGCCCGAAACCGACTAAAGGGACAAATCCAACCCGAGGTGCTTCAATTGAAATTCTTATCTTTCCTTTCCCTTGCTTACAATAGGCAAACCAATATCACAAATGCAATCGAGATTCTAATGCATAGCAAGACATTCACAATAGTCCTCCTTGGAAGAAATTTTCTACATCAGGCAATGCCAGGTGATAACCCTATAGTTAGCTCGTGTGGATTTGAAAATCTCTGAGTTTTGAGTCTTAGTGAATCCCAACTGATTGGTCAATTGCCTACATGGCTTTCCAAGCTCAAGAAGGTAGAAGTCTTGAATCTATATTCCAATTGTTTCACTGGCTCAATTCTTGGTTGGTTGTCGACTCTTCCAAGGCTCTTCCAATTAGACTTATCTGATAACCACATTTCAGGTGAATTCCCAATTGAACTTTGTGCATTACCATCATTAGTGTCACCAAAGGCTCTAGTAAACAACAGTTATTTGGATTTACCAATTTTTGTCACAATAGCAAGTACTACCCAGTACAATTTTCTCTCAAACCTACAACTAGCAATATTAGTTGGATACAACAATCTTAGTGGCAACATCCCTATTGAGATTAGCAATTCAAAGATGCTTCATTATCTGAACCTCAGTCATAACAACTTCTCAAGCAACATTCCAAAGCAACTGTCTCAGCTCACAAACTTAGAAGGATTGGACCTCTCTTCAAATAAGTCGTCTGGCGAAATTCCAGCATCACTAAGTACTCTAAATTTCTTGTCTCGTTTTAGTGTTGCAAACAACAATTTGCATGGACCAATATCATCAGGCACTTAGCTCCAGAACTTTAATACCTCTGCATATGAAGGCAATCTTGAACTTTGTGGCCTGCCACTTCCACATGAGTGCGTCCATATTGTTAGCAACAACAAAGACATTGAGGATGAGGACAACGGACCTCGAATCCCATGGTTTCAAGTTATTGTGGTTCTTGGCTTCATTACAGGTTTTTGGGGAGTTTGTGGTCCATTACTTTATAGCTACAAGTGGAGAGTAGCTTATTTCCAATTTATGGACACATAAAAGATAGGTGTATAATCTTATTTTTAAAAATTGCAGATTGGTCGTTTTAGAGTCGGTTATCAATTGGCCACTTTAGAATCTGTCATCAATTTGGTTTTTCAAATTTTAATATGAGTAATTTAAGGTTTTGTTAGTCTTCCTATTTTCAATTTGTGTTCAATGTGATTCTCTAACAGCCAAATTGAAACTTGGGAAAAAAGAATATAAAATTTCAAAATCATTTCATCCTTTCATTCGGAAAAAAAAAAAAAAAAAAATTAAACTATGATGCGCCTAATTGTCTATGGTGTTTTGAATTTCGGAATTGAAAAGATGGCTCTATTATATTTGATTCAGGGTAATAAGTCTGATAAATTCAAGATTATTTGCCTTAAAGAATTGTTCATTAGGTCGAGGAGAGTAACTACACCCATACGTGACAAAATAACATTTGATTAGCTAAGTGTGAATTCTTTAATTTTTTTTTTTTTGTTAGTTTAATATATGGATCGATTGTTTAGTTATAATATTGCTCAACAAATTTGCTAAGCACTGTAGCAACTAATCATTTTCCTTTTTTTAGCTAAAATGTCTTTTTTTTTTTTTCCTATATTTACTATCAATACTCTTAGGCAATTTAATTAAAATGGCATAGATGTCCACTTTTCAGCCTCACTACTTTAACAAAAAATAGTAGTGAGGTGAATAGTACTCACCAAATTTAAAAATTACTATTCACTCACCTTTTGATTAAACAATTCATTTCTCTCTCTTCCTTTTTACTTTTCGTTTATCTCTTCTTTTAATAGTTAAAAAAAGAATAAACAAATTTTTGAAAAAGAATATTTAAATGAAATAGTGAAAGTGGATTGTTAAAATAGTAAGGCTTCTGAGATGTTTTAATAAAGTGAGTTGTTAAAATAATTAAAAGTGTATTTTTGGTCATTTTGGTGAGTAAAATTTGGTGAGGTTGTTAGGAATGCTCTTAGAGTAGCGGTGACTTCAAGAATCAAGAAGAGGGGTGGAACAACTACATGTTTTCCCCAAAAAAAAAAAATTTTTAGAAAAAAAAAAAAAAAATGGTAGTCTTAAAAATTTAAAAAAAATTACAATTTTACCCATAAATTTTTTTAATTTTGCCCCTCCAAACTCCATTTACCTCTAACTTTAATTATAAGGACGAAATTTCTTCTAAATTTAATTATAAGGTGCTGCAATTTGCATGAATGAATGATGACGTATAACCCGTGGCCGTGGGTTTCATGTTCAGAAATATTTTTGGAGTTATAGGAAGAGTAAGATATTTATGTCTTTATGTGGTTCAGTGTTTCTTCAAGGATACTGAAATGGAGTTAAAAAATGAAAAAAAGTAGTTATGGTTTCGGACAGAGTTTACCTCTAGCTTAGTCTATAAAAGTGATATGTGTCATTTTTTTTAATAACATGTGAGACGCACATGGGTTTTTAATAAAATTTATTCCAGCTTTGCCACTACTATTAAAAAAACATGTGTTTTTCACATGTTCAAAAGACACATGTCAGTTTTATAAACTAGGTTGAAGGAAATTCCTCTAACCCCATTTAAAGGAAAACACTCTCCGTTTCAAACACCAAAAAGATGAAAAAAGAAAAAGAATAAACAAATAAGGTAATAATGTGGATCATAGTACACATATTTATTATATCAAATGACTAAAATGATTATGACATTAAATTGCCTCTTATTTGATAAACTTAACTACTACTACTAAGATAATAACACAAATGATAAACACTGGTACTTCAATAGTTGATCACACATCAACTAAATTTACTGAAATGAATAATAAAGACAAAGCCACTAGTATTTTGCTTCAAAACGTCTGGCTGCAATCATTTTTGATAAAAGTATTTGGCCTTCAAAGGAATTGGAATTTGTGTGGGACTCTGCATCAAAGTGTAAATGTCAACTTTTAATACGAGTTAAGATTCATGTAGAAGAAACAATGTTCAATAATTTGTAATGAATGAAAATAACTCATATATACATAATAAACTTTCTATTGGTGCATGTCAAAAAATATATATAAAAATTGGAAGGTTGATAAGCATTTTAAGAAACAAATTAACTGTATCAAATCCATTTGGCGACTAACAAAGAGCTAGAGAGAGAGATCAGTTAAGAAATATTTAGCAGACCTTAAGTCTGGAATTTTATGTATAGATAACATCTAATTGTTTATTCACATGCCTTTCATGACATTCTTCTATACAGGTCTTAACATCAGTTTGATGTTTTATACAATTAAGTACACAAGATGCAAGCTCGAAAGTCACCATCTCTTTGACATTGTGTTTCCACCAACATGTGTAATAACCTAGAACAAGACAAGATTCATAACCAAGCTTGTGTTCTTCAGACAAGCTGCGATGTGACCATTTTTCATCACAAAATTTAATATACATATATTGCATGTATGTAGTGTTTCATCAAGTTCAGAGGATTGAGGATACCAATGGGTTGTGGAGAAGGAAAAAATGACATAGGGGCAAGATTATTAATTTGAACTTTATCAAGTTTAGGAAAATGAGGAGGCAGTGTGGGAGGTGAAGAGGCTAGGGATGGGAAGAGATATGAGTAAGGTCATTAGCTTGCACTTTTAAGAGAATAAAGATAAGCAACTCAATCATAACTAACATAAGTTTTCTAATAAATTTGCAAGCCATGGATTTTTGTCCATGTTCGATACTATTTACTTTGGTGTAAGATGATCAATTAAGTCTTAGCATATATATTGTACCAAATTAATTTATTCATAAAGTAATTTGAATAAAATAAGTGTTGTTTAATAGTTTTAAATTTTGAAACTATGCGCATGATCGTTGCCACTTAAAGCATGTGCTTTCATGCAAATGAAGAATTAAAAAAGAAAAATGATTTTTTGAAGTGATAAAGACACATTTGAAGTAAATATTTTAAATATACTTGATCAACAATTGGAATCAATGAAGTGATTCAATACTTAAAGCAGTCACATGAAATTGCATAAAGAAAATTTATTTAAATGGAAAGTTGTATAAAAACAAACAAATTTTGGTAGGGTGAGTCGGTAAGATAGCTAGATCGATATATAAATGAATTAAGTGGCCATCTTTCTATTTTTTGAAAGGAAAAAAGTAATATTGTCCTCTAGTTTGTGTTATGAGCTTTCAAGAATATTATTATTTAATTAATTAAAATTTCCAATCCTGTCAAAAAATAAAAAAAATAAAAATTCCAACCATTAAAATGGAAAGAATCGGCAAGAGGCATCTGATTACTAGATTGATTGGCTATATAAATGTAGGTAAAACAATATCTCATTATTCATTAAAAAAAAAAAATAGTGAGAACAAACAAATTAAACACAAAATCTCTAGGTGAATCTTGGTTTTACCCCCACGGAAAAGGTTAAGATTCCACCAATTTTTTTGAGGAATACTAGGGTACCAAAACTTTTACAAAGAAATGGATATCAAAATGATATAGAGCTATATATCCACTGGAGAAGATCAAAGCAATAAATTAAGAGAAATGCTTTGAGTACTAATAAATAAACTCTACATGATTTTGGTACCATTTTTTAGTAAAAAATTTAGTACCTATAACATTTTTCTTGATTTTATAGTAAAAAATTCAGTAAAAAATATCTCTACTTCATTAATTATAGTTGAACGATCAACAAATTCATATGTTTATGCTTGAAGTAATACTACACTAATTTCTATTTCTGCACACTAATTTTGATCTACATACCTATATATTGACAACAATAGATCCATTTCAATTAGGAAAAAATAAATAAAGATTTTTTTCTTTTAGTGTAGAATGACGTCATTGCTGAGAACGGAGGAAGCTAAGGGATCACTTTATACGTAATCGAGAACTAAATGCACCAAATTAATAAAACTAATTAAAGTGGTTAAAATTGACTACAAACCTGAATTTAGAGAAACCAAATTATAATTTGACCTGATTCTGTGTTTCATATATATATATATATATATATATATATATATGTTCTATTTGATATCTAGAGTATTAACAACATCTTCCTTTAAATTTTTCTTAAATATAATTTTTTGCTTTTCTATTCAAATAAATTTCATAATAACTTTCTTTATCATTTCTGTATACCCCTTTAAATATTCTTTAAATTAAATGTCAAGAAGAAAAAAAAAGCTATTTAAATATTATTTCAAATAAATGCTAGAAAAAATCGAGAGAAAAAGTAAAAACATTTTTTATATTAAAATAATGGTACGTAGGGGTATCAATTTTTGTTTCCTTGGTGTTTCTTTATGTTTCAGGTTTTTTCTTAAAATTTTTTCTTATATTTAAAAAAGTGAGTGAAACTTAAAAAAGCTCCTGCTAATGCTCTAACTCGTTGTAATGTTTTACTGTTTCTATTCTCTTTTTAATTTTTGTGATTTTCTTGAATTTCCCCTTTGGTTGTTGGGGCATAGTGGATTTTTTTTCTTTTTTCTTCTCTTTCTTAAGTATTCGTATTTTCTTGTAAAGTTGACCTAAAATACTGATTCCTTAGTCATCACCTCCGACAACGAAATATGGAAAATCCTTTCGAGATTATATCTGTAAAAGCACTTGCACCAACGAAATATTGTGAACTTAATTGAATACTTTTTCATGAAATTATGTCCCCATAGAACTTGCAATTTGGGCAAATTAAGTTGAAATGTACCGAACTATCAGAGCTACACACACATATATAAATATATATACAAGGTGTACTTCTTGAACTACTTCAGCTAGAACCAATTTTCTTTTGGTTTGGCATATCAAACAAGAACCATGCTATATTTAAAACCTTATCATCTCCTCTTCACCTTGTTTCTCTTTGGTATTTTTCCCACCAATCATGCCTGCAACCAAATAGATCACGACTCTCTCTTGTCCTTAGCCTTCAACCATATGTCTTCTCCTCCACTAAATTGGGCTTCCATTGATTGTTGCTGGTGGGAAGGCATTTCTTGTGATCATAAACATCAAGTCACCCATATTTGGTTACCTTCTAAAGGTCTCAATGGGAGTCTATCTCCCTCTCTTAAAAACCTCACACGTCTCTCACACCTCAATCTCTCCCACAATACACTTTCAGGTCCTCTCCCTAAGCGATTGTTTTCTTCCTTAAATCAACTCAAGGTCCTTGATTTGAGTTACAACCATATATTTGGAGAGATAATTGGTTGGCCTGCCTCCATTCAAATTCTTGGCATATCTAGCAATCATTTCAACCAGACAATCCAATCTTTATTCCTTCAAAGAGCATGGAGGTTGATCGAACTCAATGTCAGCAACAATAGTTTCGTTGGCCCTATTCCTTCCTTTCCTTGCACAAATTCTTCCTTGGTCAGGCTCCTCGATTTCTCCCATAATCATCATAGTGGCCATATTCCTAGTGGACTAGGGGCATGTTCCAAACTAAAGGTTTTTCGTGCAGGTTTTAATTATCTCTCTGGATTGCTTCCTGATGATATATACAATGCAGCAAGGTTGGAAGAAATCTCTTTGCCCTCTAATGATCTTTTAGGACCCATTAGCGGCGACATTGTGAACCTTGCCAAACTCACTTACCTTGAGTTATATGGTAATAAATTGAGTGGCAAGCTCCCTGTAAATATTGGAAAGCTCTCCAAATTAAAGCACATAATCCTTCATACAAACTCCTTCATAGGTTCTTTGCCCCCATCTTTGATGAATTGCACAAATCTCACAAAATTGATTTTACGGTTCAATTTTCTTGAAGGAGACATCTCTACCTTCAATTTTTCCACTCTTCATCAGCTTACTGTATTTGACTTGGGGTTTAATAATTTCTTTGGTAACTTGCCAGAAAGCCTCTACTCATGCAAGTCTCTCATCGGAATTCGACTAGCTCAAAATCAACTAGAGGGACAAATCCTACCTGAGGTACTTCAATTGAAATTCTTATCGGTCCTTTCACTTTCTTACAATAGGTTAACCAATATCACAAACGCAATCAAGATTCTGATGCGTTGCAAGACACTCAGTGTAGTCTTCCTTGGAGGGAATTTTCTACATGAGGTAATGCCAAGTGATGACAATATCGTTGATTCTGATGGATTTGAAAATCTCCGATTGTTTAGTCTTAAATCATGCCAATTGTCTGGTCAAATGCCTATATGGTTATCTAGGCTTAAGAAGCTAGAATTTCTAAGTCTAGCTTCCAATCGTATCATGAGTTCAATTCCTAATTGGTTATTGACTCTTCCAAGGCTCTTTAATTTAGACTTATCGGAAAACCTCATTTCAGGTGAATTTTCAAAGGAATTTTGTGGATTGCAAACATTGGTGTCACCAAAGGCTCTAGTAGATGATAATCATTGGGATGTACCAATATTTACTAGCCCCAATCCTTCTGCACAGCACAATTTTCTCTCAAGCTTGCGACCAGCAATTGTTGTTGCTAACAATAATCTTAGCGGCAACATCCCAATTGAGATTGGTTGTTTGAAGCTTCTTTCTCGGTTGGATCTTAGTTATAACAACTTCTCAGGCAGCATCCCAAACCAAATTTCAGAGCTCACTAACTTGGAAGTATTAGACCTCTCTGCAAATCAATTGTCCGGCGAACTACCAGCATCACTAAGTAGTCTACATTTCTTGCATGCCTTTAGTGTTGCAAACAACAATTTGCATGGACCAATACCATCAGGCACTCAACTC
>NC_081550.1:1887824-1912882 GCF_901000735.1 Corylus avellana
AAAACAGATGATATATTGGAGCATTGAGCAAGGTATGGTTGTAAATGGGGATGCCTCAGCAGCTCTGCGGCCTAAAATGTGGTGAAAGTTTCAGGAAAAGACATTGCTTTTAGAAAGATATGACAGAGTTTGGCAATTTGAACTCATTGTTGGTCTGTGGTTAGGATTCTTTCTTAACATGCTCTTAATTAATTATTTCCTGCATTCCAAATTCCATCCAATCTTAGTTGTATAATTCCTTTCTGTATATTTGCTTTTGTATACTTACAGAAAAAATCATAACATTCACTTACAATGCAGAAGAATACATAATTGGAAGTGGGGACATGTATGATCGGTTTATTTTGTTAACAAGTCTTGACAAATCCTGTTACATTAATTTGCCAATAATCTGATTTACTTGTTAGCCAGCAATTGAAATATCTAGTTCAATACTCAACTTCATCGCGTAAAAAAATGCAATAGTTATAGGTCAAGCCAACACTTACAGGAGCTCTAAATGCAGGTTGATGTGCAGCTATTTCAAACATGCAGCAACCTGCACATAATCACATTAGCCAATGTTATTTCTGGAGTTGTAATACCTCTGGGTTGCTAGACATGACTAGTGAATAATGTCAGAATATATTTATAATACCATTATGGATACCATTAGGTTGCTATTTCATACATGCAGCAATTTAGTTTGGAGGAAAACTTTGTCCGTTGTAATACCACTAGGTTGCTAGACATGACTAGGAGTTGTAATACCATTGTGGATAAAATAATTAATGATCTAGTTACTGTAAATGTTTGTTATGCCATTTATTATTGGTTATTGTGACAATTTCTCAAGATTTTCTATGCATAATAAAAAGAGAGACAACAAACAAATTCTTCAAAAAATGTGAAAATTCAACAAAACAAAAAGGTTGTGCTCGGGAACTCAATTTCGCTTGTATGCTCTATCATTCTCTCTTATAAACCTCCAAATCTGCCAAAATCTATATCACTTGAGAGGTATAGGGTTTCTCAACTTATCTGAGAAAGGAAGAATCCTTGTATAGCTCAGATGGCTTACAAGAACAATAAAATGTAACCATCTGAGACCGCTACATACAACGAGAATCTGACAAAGAAGTAAATCACCACTTATCCCAAAAGTAGTGATTTAACATAATATTAGAGTAGAGGTCATAAGTTCGAACACTGTTTTCGTTAATTCATCTCATTTCAATTAAATATTTCAGGTGTTTGGCTTCACCTATTAGTGTTAAAGTAGTGATTAAATTGATCACCTTTTACTATTAGGTTGAGCTTTTAAAATACGTGGTAATTCAAATAATCCCTTAGAATTTAGACGTTTCTTTTGCAATGATTTTTTTTTTTTTTTTTTTTTTTTTTTGGTCCTAGCAAGATGCAAGAGGGGAAAAGCGTGTCTCAGCACTTAACAAGATGGAGAAGATTTTCAAATATGTTGCTGTGAGAGTCAAGTGGCTGATCATGATCAGTGACCACGAAGTCTGCTGAAGAGCATATGAGTCTTTGACACCTACTCTCTCCACAATACAGTGAAGTCTGCTGAAGTCAAGCATTAATTCTGCAAACTAGAACCTTCTAACCTAGTCCTTGGGACATTCAAGTTCCAAAAAAAAAAATCAGTATATATATATATATAATTTAACCCCTTCAAATTTGATTTGGTGAATTTCGTTCTTGATTACGTTTATTATGATCCCTTCCTAGCTCTGTTGTCATCAATATCGTCGTCATTCGACACTAAAAGTAAGCAATTGGGTTGAATCATTTTCTCTTGCAGTGATTTCACTGCTCATTGTTATTGCGAGTGATGAAGATTAATTCTAAACAAGGAATTACTCGCATGCGCCATTAAATTAATGGTGTTTCAAAAAAGGTG
Organism: Corylus avellana; assembly: GCF_901000735.1. Taxonomy (NCBI): domain Eukaryota; kingdom Viridiplantae; phylum Streptophyta; class Magnoliopsida; order Fagales; family Betulaceae; genus Corylus; species Corylus avellana. The sequence continues at coordinate 1,889,722 of NC_081550.1, forward strand.
CAAGTGGGCTTGGAAATCACAGAAGACAAAAATCATGAAAGAACTACGGAAGTTGCGCTGAATTGTAAAAGATGACTTGGAAAAACTGTTGATGTACAACAGTGGCGTTTTGTTCACGTTAACTGTTCTTAAAATATACTTTACGAACAGGGATGGAGGAATGAGGGACTGGTATACGTCATGGCCTTCCTCCTACTTCCTACGAACAAAAAAATTAGAAGGTAATTTATTTTTCTTTTGTTTTTAGCCAACTGGTCCTTAGCATTTTTTTTTGGCTTGGGCCCTATTCATAATAGTTTCTAGTTCCATCACTGCTTGCCGGGTGCTATTTCAGATTTTTTAAAAACTTTAGTTTCCCTCACTAAACACCAATTAATTTTTAAATGAGATAGTCAAAAGCTTCTAACATAAACTATAGAGCTTGTAATTAAAGGGTTGAACTGATTAGGAGTTCAAAATATCATCAATTATCCAAAAAACTTAAATTAATTAAAACTAATAAATTTAATCATTCAACTTATATTATATCAGTACCTATATTTATTTACCTACCAATCTACTAATCTCTTGTCGGTCCCCTCCATTTTTGGCTCTTTTTGGAGCTTTATAAAAGAGATGTCAGACAGGATCTTAAAACTTGTAACTGTGTAATTATTTGACATTAGACAGTAGAATGCACCTCACAATTCAGGATTTTCTGCCGTTAAAAATTATGAAAGCAAAAAAAGAAGAAGAAAAAAAAGTATTTTGTTGTTGTGCACAAAAAGGAATGTAATTATTTGATTGCATTAAATGTTGAGTGAAAGATTTTGCTTAATTTTGTATTCCTAAAAAGAGAAATTTTTTTTTTTTTTTTTGAATGTTAAGAATTATATAAGTTTTATATGTTAGTAATTATATAAGTTTTATTTGTATTACAATATAATACGTATCATACCAATGCTATCAAAGACTCTGGCTAATTTTGTATTACTACTTTGATCAAAATTAATTAAGTTTTCTTATTTTTCTTTATACTTATTTACTCATATGGGAACAAAAATACCTAAGTCATGGATTTTATACATTACTGATTCTATTCTCCTTTTTCTTTATACTTCTTTTCATTACTGATTCTATTCTCCTTTTTTTATTTTTGTTATTTTCTGAATTTGCCGTTTGGACGTTGTTGGAGCATGGTATTTTTTTTTTTTTTTTCTCTTTCTTAAGTCTCCGTGTTTCTTCTAAATATTCATTCCGAATTAGTGATCATTTCCAACAACGAAACATGGAAAATCCGTTGGACATGATAATGTCTGTAAGCACTTGCACCAACGATCGAAAGATTGCGAAACCTGAATACATTTTCATAAAATTATGTCCCTACTGGACTTGCAACTTGGGCAAAGTTGACGTGTACAGAACTATCAGTTGACATGATTATATATATATACTAGTCGTTTTAGGATACTTCATAGTCGTTTTGGGCATTTTCTCCACCAACCATGCCTGCAACGGTGCAACCAAATAGACCGCGACTCTCTCTCGTCCTTAGCCTTGAACCATATGTCTTCTCCTCCTCTAAATTAGCCAGTGGGAAGGCATTTCTTGTGATCCTAAACGTCAAGTCATTCATATTTGGTTACCTTCTAAAGGCCTTAGCGGGAGTATATCTCACTCTCTTAGAAACCTCACTCATCTCTCGCACCTCAATCTCTCCCACAATTTACTTTCAGGTCCTCTCCCTAAGGGATTGTTTTCTTCCTTGAATCAACTCAAGGTCCTTGATTTGAGCTACAACCATCTATTTGGATATATATCCGGCTGGCCCACCACCATTCAAATTGTTAACATATCTAGTAATCAATTCAAGGGGACAATCCAATCTTCATTTCTTCAAAGAGAAGAAATAAGAATAGAAAAATAAAAGAAAAAGAAAGATGAGAACATGTTGGCGTGAAAGGGGGAATGAAAGGAAGAAAAAAAGAAGATAAAAAAAATAAAAGAAATGGGAGAGTGGAGGGTCGGCAGGAAAAATAAGGAAAGGAAGAGAAAAAGAAGATAAAAAAAATAAAAGAAATGGGAGAGTGGAGGGTCGGCAGGAAAAATAAGGAAAGGAAGAAAAAGAAAGAAGAAAATGGTGTGCATTATACATGAGGGGTCCGGTCATATATAATAAGACATGAGCATTATTAACAATACATGGGGCCCAGTCCTTATTAAAATTATATATAATCCCATTTAACAATCTCACCCCCTTTTTCGTTTACTAACACCAAATTAACGATTACTCAAAGCTAACTTTCCTTTAAATATACAATATGTCCCATTAAACCATCACATCTGTTAACACACCAACTAAGGCTCTGTTTGACAACTGTTTTTGGGCGACGGTGTTGGGCATATACTGTTCAGTCAGCATGAAATTATCGGCCAAAAGGCTGTAAGAGTTGATGGAGTGAACATGAGACTTACTTCAAAACCAGCGCCCATTTCCAGCCTTTTTTTGCTGTTCCAAAAATGCCCTTGCAGCAAGGCATGTGATATTTTTTTTTAAAATTATTAAAACTAATAATTTTAAAAAAATGGAAATTTTTACTTTAAAAAATGATTTTTAAAAATTTTTGTTTTAAAAAACGAAATTTGTTTTTAGTCGAATTTTTTTAATTTTTTCTAAAAAATAGGATTTTTTATTATTTTTAAATTTCACCACCACTTGGATTATATATATATAGGTTTTTTTAGAAGTTTGTGTATTTTTATTTTACTAAGGGTAGTTTTGTCATTTGAAGGTACATTGACAATGTTTTAGTAGTTTGGGCCTGGGACATTGTCACAATTAAACGTTCAGGGAGATATTGTCAATTGGATGGTAATTTGAGGAAGGTACGTATGTAGACTTTACCATAATTTTTTTTTTTTTTTTTTTTAGAGAAAAAAATAAAAAATGGAAATGATCGATCTTTTCTGTCGGTTTATTCGTGAATCACATGTCTGTCTACTAGCTAGTCTTTTTGTTACTTGTGAATCTCATCTCTTTTTGTTATTTGTGAATCTCATCTAAAGCATATATTGTACGACATGACATGATAGCTATATATAGTCGTGTGTTTCCATGAAAAGTGGTAGGGAGCCAAACAAATGAACATAAAAAAATTTTCAAACTGACATGGCAGATCGTAAGTGGCAAACAAGGAAAAGAAAATTGTATTTTTTTAATTAAAAAACCCTTGCCACGTCTATTTAGAAATTTTTCTAAGTTCATTTATTTGACTGCCTACCACTTCTCGTGTTTACATTGTTTGGCAAGACAACTAGTTCAGACTATGATGAGACTAAAGCATAATGTTTGATATTTTCTGATATGACATGGTGGACTGTATTATAAGGTTTCCAGTCCAAAAGTGAATTTTAGCATGAAGACTTATTTTGTGAGTGATAAAAGCGACTTTATTGAGACAAAAGAAAGGGCAGAAAATGATAGGAAACTTTGCGTGGAAGACCTGCAAAGCTTAGCTTATCCATGTCATTGGAGTTACAATATCTCAACAACCCAGATTTAAAATGAAAAAAAAAAAATTGTATAAGATAAAAAAAGTTTTAAAAAGTATAAAGATAAAGTAAACAAAAACACAAAAAAGAAAGAGAGAGAAAAAAAACAACAAAAATTCTGGAAAAACAAAAGGTTAAAAATGGTTTTTTGGAACAAAAGGAGGAGATTACAACTCTAATGGTAGATTAAGAAGTACAGTACAAAAATTGAAATATCGAATGTAACATTGCAAATAAAATGATAATTAAAGGCGGGGAGAAGGTAAGCAGAATCCTCTATAGATTACTCATCTACCCGTTTAAAGAGACTTCCAAGGTTTTCTCTTTTTTTTTTTTTGGATGAATTACTTCCAATGTTTTATATAGTGGAGCAGGAGTGAAAGCAGTAGATATATACTTCGAACAACGACATAAATGGAAAGTTATATGGAAAAGAACTTTCTTGCTGGAAAGTTACACGTATGTTTTTCCAAGCCATACCAACCAAAATCAAAAGATATATAGCGAGCTTGAATAGCTTGAATACTTTCCATGAAATTATGCCCCCACATTACTTGCAATTTGGGCAAAGTTGACGTGTACAGAATTCTCAGTTGACATATATATATATATGGAAAAGAACTTTCTTGCTGGAAAGTTACACGCATGTTTTTCCAAGCCATACCAACCAAAATCAAAAGATCTATAGCTAGCTTGAATACTTTCCATGAAATTATGCGTATGCCCCCACATTACTTGCAATTTGGGCAAATTTGACGTGTACAGAACTCTCAGTTGACATATATATAGATATATATATATATATAATGATGTTAAAAAATCCAATATATATTTACATATAAAGGAAAAACAAAACAAAAAAAAAAAAGGAAAATTATATTTGTTCTTTAAGTTTTCATATCATTTGGATTTAGTCATTGGATTTTCAATTTCAATAATTTGATTCTTAAGTTTTGCCCAAGTTTAAAATATATTCCTATATTATTTTATTGTCAAAATTAACAGTTTGTCATCTACCACAAGTGTCTTATTTAACACGTCAACATTCATCTTAACAGTCCAATGCAATGTCACGTCAATTGAACTAAAATCTTTTGTTGCTGTGGGTTTGCTGGTTATGATCATGTTTTGTGATTCTCTAAGTTTAAGGGTTCATCGAATGTTTTTTGTTTTGCTATGAATGACTTGGAGCTTTTTGACTTGGCATTGCATTGGGTTTTCATGATGTGTCAAATGAGACAGATTGACATATGACAAACCGTTAATTTTGATGATAATTAATAAAGTGACAATGAACCTATTTAAACTTCGCCAGAACCTAAAGAATGTATTTATTATTGACACCAGCGGAGGGAGGGGGGTTGAGAGGGGTCTCCCCTCAACCTCTAAAATTTTTTTATATACTTTGTAGAAAATCTCTTGGATGCCCTGTTGCCTACCCTCAACCGCAGATCAGGGCAATCGACACCCACTCATAAAACACATGGGGCAACGACTCGAGCAGTGTTGGGATATTGCGAAATTTTTCTGCAACAGAATCTGTGTTCAAGGCTTCTTCTAGGTTAAGGTAATTAGATGAAAAGGGGTAGAAGACGATTACAAACTCTCCCTATACTAACCGCACCGTTTAAATAATTTGTCATTGGACTATTTGGGGACCACTGCTGCTTCTTTCTTTGAACAAGTCAATTGGTCAATGGGCTTAACACGTCAATGGACTACTGCCTTAGCTTCTTTCTTTTAGCACGTCAGTGGGCCAATACATTCGGCTGATTAAAAAAACAAAAAAAGCCCTGAAGTATAGTTCTCAATCAATAATCTCAACTTTAAAAACAAAAGCAAGTATACATTTACATTATGCAAAATTCTAAAGTCGTTCTTTCACTTTGCAGTTTTTTTTTTCTTAAAGCCTTCAATAATTTAGACCAATTGCTTTTAAAAAATTTAGGTATGTGATCAAACTTTAATATTGATTAAACTTTTATTTCGATTATTCAATTAAATTAATTTCTTATGAATATATATTTGTTGTTACATGTTTTAACTGTATGAATATAATTGAAGTTATTTGAGATTATGAAGAACATCAATGATTCCAATAAGTTTCAATCAAATTCTAAACAAGCTTGTGTAAAGGTAGATTTAGTAAATTTGTAAATAGATCATTGCTTAAGAAAAAAAAAAAAATCTAAAATAGAGACCATATTCGAAGGGCATATCTACATAAAAAAGTAAAAACCTTGTCAACTAATTATGAAGACTCGTAAAGGACAACCAAATAGGTAACATCATAGGCATAACAAAATAAATTGTATGTTACATTTATATGTTTAAATAATAATTAAATTTTATTGAATTATTTATTTATTTCAGTAGTTATATTTTTTAATTAAATTTTGTTCAGTTTTAATTTTTTATATATATGTGAGTGTGACATTTGTACGTGGGGACAATGTGAGGTGGACGGTATAACAACACCACTAGCCGTGGGACGTTTCAAGCATAGGTGAAAGGAAAACGTTTTGTCAAGTCGTAATCATGAAACGTTCTACACCCAAGAATCTTAATTTGTAGCCAAAATCAAAAGATAATGAACTTGAATACTTTTCAATGAAATTGTTAGAATATATGGAAATGGGCAAAGTTGGGGTTACCATCTTAGGTTTTGCTAGTGGGGCAAAACTATCAGCTGACTTGTCGTTTTGGCAGAGTTGACGCAACCATATATACTTACCATTTGGGAAAAGTTGAAGATGAGAGCTATATATACAAGGTGTAGTTTTAGGACTACGTACTTCATAACCATTTTTCTTCTTGGTTTGGCATATCAAACAAGAAGCATGTCATATTTAAAGCCTTTTCATCTCCTCTTCACCTTGTTTCTCTTTGGTGTTTTCTCCACCAATCATGCCTGCAACCAAATGGACCGCGACTCTCTCATGTCCTTAGCCTTCAACCGTATGTCTTCTCCTCCACTAAATTGGTCTTCCATTGATTGTTGCCAGTGGGAGGGCATTTCTTGTAGTCATAAAAGTCGAGTCACCCATATCTGGTTACCTGCTAAAGGCCTCAATGGCAGTATATCTCCCTATCTTGGAAACCTCACATGTCTCTCCCACCTTAATCTCTCCCACAATTCACTTTTGGGTCCTCTCCCTAAGGGATTGTTTTCGTCCTTGAATCAACTCAAGGTCATTGATTTGAGCTACAACAATCTATTTGGAGATACATCTGGTTGGCCTGCCTCCCTTCAAATTGTTGACATATCTAGCAATCAATTTAGTGAGACAATCCAATCTTCATTCCTTCAAAGAGCATGGAGGTTGACCGACCTCAATGTCAGCAACAATAGTCTCACAGGCCCGATTCCTTCCTTTCCTTGCATCAATTCTTCAGTGGTCAAGCTCCTCGATTTCTCCCATAATCATTATAGTGGCCATATTCCTCGTGGACTAGGGGCATGTTCCAAACTCAAGGTTTTCCGGGCAGGTTTTAATTCTCTCTCTGGATTGCTTCCTCATGATATATACAATGCAGTGGGGTTGGAAGAAATCTCTTTGCCTTCCAATGATCTTTCAGGACCCATTAGCGGTGACATTGTGAACCTTACCAAACTCACTTACCTTGAGTTTTATCGCAATAATTTGAGTGGCAAGCTCCCAGTGGATATCGGGAAGCTCTCCAAATTAAAGCACATACTCCTTGATTGGAACTCCTTAACAGGCTCTTTGCCGCCATCTTTGGTGAATTGCACAAATCTCACAATATTGTCCTTACGATTCAATTTCCTTGAAGGAAACATCTCTACCTTTAATTTCTCAAGTCTTCATCATCTTACTGTAATTGACCTTGGGATTAATAATTTCTCTGGTAACTTTCCAGTAAGCCTATACTCATGCAAGTCCTTGATCGCAATTCGACTATCTCGAAATCGACTAGAGGGACAAATCCAACCTAAGGTGCTGCAATTAGAATTCTTATCTTTCCTTTCACTTACTGGCAACAGGTTAACCAATATCACATTCGCAATTAAGATTTTGAAGCGTTGCAAGGCACTCAGTGTACTCTTCCTTGGAGAGAGTTTTTTATACGAGGCAATCCCAAGTGATGACAATATAGAAGATTCCGACGGATTTGAAAATCTTCGATTGTTTACTATTGAATCATGCGAATTGTCTGGTCAAATGCCTATATGGCTATCTAGGCTTAAGAAGCTAGAATTACTAAGTCTAGCTGGCAATCGTATCACAGGTTCAATTCCTAATTGGTTGTTCACTCTTCCAAGTCTCTTTCGTTTAGACTTATCTGATAACCTCATTTCAGGTGAATTTCCAAAGGAATTTTGTGGATTGCAAACATTAGTGTCACCAAAAGCTCTAGTAGACAATAATCATTGGGATTTACCAATATTTATTGGCTTCAGTCTTTCTGGACAGTACAATTTTCTCTCAAGCCTGCAACCAGCAATTATTCTTGCAAACAACAATCTTAGCGGCAACATCCCAATTGAGATCGGCTGTTTGAAGCGGCTTTCTTTGCTGGATTTAAGTTATAACAATTTCTCAGGGAGCATCCCAGACCAAATTTCAGAGCTCTCAAACTTGGAAGAATTAAACCTCTCTGCAAATCGATTGTCCGGTGAACTACCAGCATCACTAAGTAGTCTGAATTTCTTGCATAAATTTAGTGTTGCAAACAACAATTTGCATGGACCAATACCATCAGGCACTCAACTTCAGAGCTTTGATGCCTCTGCATATGAGGGTAACCCTGGACTTTGTGGCCCCCCTCTTCCACATGATTGCACCCATATTGTTAGCAACAAGGGAGACATTCAGGATGAGGACGATAGGCCTAGAATCCCATGGTTTCCAATTACTGTGGTTCTTGGCTTCATTATAGGTTTCTGGGGAGTTTGTGGTCCATTAGTTCTTAGCTATAGGTGGAGGGTTGCATATTTCCAATTCATGGACGATGTAAAAGATAGGTGTATAATCTTTTTTTTAAAAATTGCATATTGGTCGCTTTAGAGTCTGTTATCAATTGGTCGTTATAGAGTCTGTCATCAATTTGGTTTCGTGAGTTTAAATTTGAATAATGAAAGGTTTTGTTAGTTTCATATTTCCAATTTGTGTTCAATGTGATCACTGTCTTGGAGAAAATTAATTAATCTTGGTTACTTGGTTTGTCATGCCATTTACTGTTGGTCCGCGATGACAAGCCCCAACATATTTGGTCTTTATACGTTGCACAGCTTTCCAATGGATAATAAAAAGAGAGACAACAAACAAATTCTTCAAAAAATGTGAAAACAGAACAAAAATGCAATTCACTTGTATGCTCTATCATTCTCTCTTCTAAACCTCCAAATCAGCAAAAATTTCCAACTATCAAAAGCCATATGATTAGTAGACTGATTGGCTTTATAAATTTATGTTCAAAGATCTCATTATTCACCAAGAAACATTGAATTAAGGAATTTCACAGAGTTAAATTAAAGGTGAAATTAAGGTTAAAATGTTTTACAATGATTTTCGGATTATGAAAGTGATGCAGCCTGACTAAGTGGAAGCGAATAAAAAAATACAAGAAGAAGGATAAATAATTCTTAGATCTTGAGTCTATCAAGGATTTGAGAATTCTTCTGAAAACTATAGAGTTTATGTCTATCTAAGGTTTCATGGAAAAATAAGAAGAAAACTCCTCTAAGTAATTCTTATTGAAAGAAAATTGATCAAATAAAATAAACTGTCTTTTCAAGGGGCTATAATCATATATTTATAGCCCCAAGACCCCTAGTACTAATAAAGGATAGAATTAGGGCTCCCACAACCCTAATCCTTGCAAAATAAGTAAACTAAGTTGGTTTAAAGCAAATAACAGTGGAAAGTTAACATAGAATTCTCCGAGTGCACTCGATTATAGGTATAGTGCGATCGATCGCACTACCAAGGACTTGTGCACTCGAACGTGCGCTCATTCACAGGCTCGGTCGCAGTTCCAGGGGCTTGTGCGCTCGATCATGCGCTCAAACGCAGAGGCAAGGTGTATCGGTTGCAGTTCCAGGGACTATCTTCTCCATATCAGGTGCACTACGCTTAATCACAATCAAGGTGCGACCGATCGGAGTTCCAGGGACTACCTCCTTTGTTGTGAGAGTTTAGGATCGTGCCACCATCTTTTGGGGCGTCTTCACACAATCATCCATTCGGGTCTTCCACATATACTCCCTAGCATTGTAGTCTATATCATTCTCCCCAGGTTGAATAGAATTCGCCCTCGAATTCGCATCCTCCTCCGACGAATCTTTCATAAATGGCACAAGATGCTTGACATTGAAAACATCAGACGTCTTGATGTGGCTGGGCAATTTCAAATGATAAGCATTGGGGTTGATCTTCTTCACAATCTCTACCAGACCAATGTTGCGAGCCGCTAATTTATTGTACTCACTAAGAGCATTCCCAGCAGCTACCTGATCATTTTCCCCAAATTTAAGGATCCAAACTACTTTTTGCTTCCCTATATCAATTTACTCCCCAATAGCTTCCCTAAATACTTCCCTATATCATTAAAATATTATATTTTTATTTTACTTTTTTTATATTTTATTCCTTTAATTTATACTTTCTCTCTCCTTCATATTTTCTTCTTCTTTCTTTCCGATGCAGCGCAGCATAGCAACCCATTTCTTCTTCCTGTGATCTCTTCCTTTTCTTCTCCTCCCAACAAGGAAGCTAATGTCCTCACTCCTGTCCCTATGATCCTCTTGCACCCAACCACCTCAAATTTCTTCAATTTCCAACACCCCCTCGCGATCGCTATCAACCCCATGTCGTCCAAGTCCGCCGAGTTCTGTATCGACAGCGACTCCAACCCCTCGCACAACGTGACCCCATCCAACAGCGACCCAATCGGCGCTCACATGCCTTGACGCCTTGTGTCTTTGATTTGATTTCTGGGTTTCTTTGGTTTGATTTGATTTATGGGTCTGAAATCCCTGAAATCTCTGATTCGTTCTGAAAATGTTTGATCGATCTGGGTTTCTGGTTTGATCGTTTGGTGGTGCGAGAGAGAGAGAAAGAGAGGTGAGAGAGAGACGTCTGGTTTGATCTCTGGTTTGGTGGTGCGAGAGAGAGAAAGAGAGGTGAGAGAGACGTGAGACGGGAGGAGAGAGGAGAGATAATATTTTTTTTCTAATTTAATAAGCATGTAGATCGCTACAGTTGAACCCAAAACATTGGGTTCAACTGTAGCAGCTGATGGTTTAAGGAACCATATAGGGAATCTGCTGTGGGACGTTTTTTGCGATTTTTTAGACATATTCCCTAAATTTAGGAAACAGACTCCCTTATAGGGAGTCTGCTGGAAATGCTCTAATAGGAAATCTATCTTTAGTTAGCACCGCCCATACAAAATCACCTTCTTCAAATTCCAAAGCACGCCGCTTCTTGTCTGCATCCACCTTGTACTTTGCCTTTGATTCTTCTAGGTTCTTGATGGTTAACTTGTGGCCCTCTTGTATATGTACAATAAGGTCCTCCGCCTTGGTGTCTATTCGCTTTAAATCAGGGAGAGGTGCTAAATCCAGTGGTGCCCGTGGATTACTCCCATAGATGATGGTGAACAAACTAAGGCTGGTGCTCCAGTTGACAGATGGATTGTAGGCAAACTCAGCTTGGTACAACTGCTGGTAACATGACTTGAGGTGTTCACCCACCAAGCTTCTAAGCAAAGCTCCCAATGACTGATTAACAACCTCCGTTTGAACATCCATTGGTGGGTGGTAAGCGCTACTGAAATCAAGTCTCGTGTAAGATAACTGCCACAAGCACCGCCAAAAGTGGCTAAGGAATCACGTGTCATGGTTGGAAACTATGGACAATGATAGGCCGTGGAGGCGGTATACGTCTCGAAAATATAATTGCGCCACGTTCACGGAATCGGCAATCTTTTTACATGCAATAAAATGAACCATCTTAGAAAATCGATCAACTACTACAAAATCGATCAACCATCTTAGAAAATCTTTTTACATGCTTGTGCTCTCTTTTTTCTTATACTTAAAAAAGAGAGTGTTACTAAATTTGAGACTAGTATATATTAACTAGGTGATTATGTAATACTAATTATACTATTATACAGTTTATACCAAATTACTAATAGTCTAATATACACTAAGCATTACTATATAATGATTGATGAATATAACGTAACATATATTATATATAATAAACATATCATATATAAATATATATTATAATTTATTAATTTATAAGTATAAGTGTATAACACTAACTTAAACTAATTTAATTTTATACAATTAATTAATATAACATTTAAGTTCGTATTATTGTGTATAATGTCAATTGTCACACCCAAAAGAGTAATGAATCAAGAGCACATTGTTGACTAACTTTCTAATTGCTTAGATTCTTAGAACCTAATTACTAAATTTGAGATTAGTATATATTAACTAGGTGATTATCTAATACTAATTATACTATTATACAGTTTATACTAAATTACTAATAGTCTAATATACACTAAGTAGTATAAGTTAGTAAATTATTAATTTTGAATGATAAATATTAAATTGTTAATAACTTAATACTTATGATTATGATTATATTGAGATTATGATTCTAACGTATAAATAAACACATTATTGATTTTAATTTTTAATATTATTATACATTTATACTAATAACTTAATTTGAGATTACATGAATCACTTTGTAATATATCTAATGATAATACATTAATACGTAGCTTCATAGACGGTAGATCATATGTTAATTATATTATTTATATGGTATTACATATCAAATAAATAAATACTAAATAAGAATTAATGAAGTATCAAATATGAATTATCAATCATATGAGAAATTGATAATATAGATATAAATATATATCTAACAAGCCATAAATGGGTCGGTTTGGGCGATATATGAGCGGGTTGGGTTCGTGAGCCCTAATCGAGTCGGGTGAGCCGGGCTATTCGAGCGTTAATGGAGTTGAGCTAGCAAGCCCTAGACGAGTCGAGCGAGCCGAGCTAATCGAGGCCTAAACGGGTCGAGCTCACGAGCTCCAAATGAGTCGGGCTTGTCAGGCGAGTCAAGCCTTAATCGGGTCGAGCCCTAGACGAGTTGATTATGATGGATTTGAAAATCTCTGATTGTTTAGTCTTAAATCATGCAAATTGTCTGGTCAAATGCCTATATGGCTATCTAGGCTTAAGAAGCTAGAATTTCTAACTCTAGCTAACAATTGTATCTTGGGTTCAATTCCTAATTGGTTGTCGACTCTTCCAAGGCTTTTTTGTTTAGACTTATCTGGACACTTAATTTCAGGTGAATTTCCATAGGAATTTTGTGGATCGCAAACATTAATGTCACCAAAGGCTCTAGTATCATTGGGATTTACCAATACCTACTAGCCCCAATCCTTCTACACAACACAATTTTCTCTCAAGCTTATGCCCAACAATTGTTGTTGTAAACAATAATCTTAGTGGGAACATCCCAATTCAGATCGGTTGTTTGAAGCATCTTTCTCGGTTGGATCTTAGTTATAACAGCTTCTCATGCAGCATTCCAAACCAAATTTCAGAGCTCACAAACTTGGAAGTATTAGACCTCTTTGCAAATCGATTGTCCTGCGAACTACCAGCATCACTAAGTAGTCTACATTTCTTGCATGCCTTTAGTGTTGCAAACAACAATTTGCATGGACCAATACCATCAGGCACTCAGCTCCAAAGCTTTGATGCCTCTGCATATGAGGATAACCCTGGGCTTTGTGGCCCCCATCTTCCACATGATTGCGACCATATTGTTAGCAACAAGGGAGACATTCAGGATGAGGACGATGGGCCTAAAATCCCATGATTTCCAATTACAGTGGTTCTTGGCTTCATTACAGGTTTTTGGGGAGTTTGAGGTTCATTATTTCTTAGTTATGAGTGGAGAGTTGCATATTTCCAATTGATGGGCAACCTAAAAGATAGGTGTATAATCTTTTTCTTTAAAATTGCATATTGGTCACTTTAGAGTCTGTTATCAATTGGTTGTTATAGAGTCTGTCATCAATTTGGTTTCTTGAGTTTCAATTTGCATAAATTAAGGTTTTGTTAGTTTTCATATTTCCAATTTGCGTTCAATGTGATCACCGTTTTGGAGAAAATTAATTAATCTTAGTTACTTTGTTTGTCATGCCATTTACTGTTGGTCCGCGACGACAAGTCACAACTTATTTGGTCATTATATGTTCCACAGCTTTCCTATGCATAATAAAAAGAGAGACAACAAACAAGTTCTTCAAAAAATGTGAAAACAAAACAAAAAGGCAATGCTCAGGAATGCAATTTCACTTGTATGCTCTATCATTCTCTCTTCTAAACCTCCAAATCAGCCAAAATCTATATCGCTTGGGAGATATACGGTTTCTCAGCTTATCTGCGAAAGGAAGAATCTTTGTATAGCTCAGATGGCTTACAAGAACAATAAAATGTAACCATTTGAGACCGCTACATAAAACGAGAATCTAACAAAGAAGTAAATCACCACTTATCCTAAAAGTGGTAATTTAACATAGTACTAGAGTAGAGGTCGTGAGTTCGAACAGTGTTTTCGTTAATTCATCTCATTTCAACTAAATATTTTAGGTGTTAGACTTCACCTATTAGTGTTAAAGTAGTGATTAAATACATCACATTTTACTATTAAGTTGAACTTTTAAAATAAGTGGTGATTCAAATAATCCCTTAGAATTTAGAAGTTTCTTTTGCAATGATTTTTTTTTTTTTTTTTTAGTCCTAGCAAGATGCAAGAGGGGAAAAGCGTGTCTCAGCACTTAGAAAAGATGGAGAAGATTTTCAAATATGTTGCTGTGAGAGTCAAGTGGCTGATCATGATCAGTGACCACTGACCACGAAGTCTGCTGAAGAGCATATATATGAGTCTTTGACACCTACTCTCTCCACAATACAATGAAGTCTGCTGAAGTCCAGCTTTAATTCTGCAAACTAGAACCTTCTAACCTAGTCCTTGGGACATTCAAGTTCCAATATATATATATATATATATATATATATATATATATATATTGGTTTTTCTAAATTCAGGTTTGTTGTCAAATTTAACCCCTTCAAATTTGATTTGGTGAATTTAGTTCTTGATTACGGTTATTATGATCCCTTCCTAGCTCCGTTGTCATCAATGTCGTCATCGGACACTAAAAGTAAGCAATTGGCCGGGTTGAATCATTTTCTCTTGTAGTGATTTCACTGCTCATTGTTAGTGCGAGTGATGAAGACTTCCAAACAAGGAATTACTCGCATGCGCCATTAAATTAATGGTGTTTCGAAAAAGGTGCAAGTGGGATTGGAAATCACGGAAGACTAAAATCATGAAAGAACTACGGAAGTTGCGCAGAATTGTAAGTGATGACTTGGAAAAACTGTTGAGGTACAACAGTGGCGTTTTGTTCACGTTAACGGTTCTTAAAATATATTTTACGAACAGGGATGGAGGAATGAGGGACTGGTATAGGCCATGGCCCTCCTCCTACTTCGTAAGAACAAAAAAATTATAAGGTAAATTTTTTTTTTTTTAGCCAACTGGTCGTTAGCATTTTTTTGGCTTGGGCCCCTATTCATAATAGTTTCTGGTTCCGTCACTTGCGGGGTGCTATTTCAAATTTTATAAAAAAGTTATAGATTCCCTCACTAAACACAAATTAATTTTTAAATGAGATAGTCAAAAGCCTCTAATATAAACTATAGAGCTTGTAATTAAAGGGTTGAACCGATTAGAAGTTCAAAATATCATCAATTATCAAAAAGCATTAGTTGATTAAAACTAATAAATTTAATCATTCAACTTATATTATATCAGTACCTATATTTATTTACCTATGAGATTAACGGTCCTCTCCATTTTTGGCTCTTTTGAAGCTTTATAAGAGAGGTGTCAGACATGATCTTAAAACTTGTAACAGTGTAATTTGACATTAGACAGTAGACTGCACCTCACAATTTAGGATTTTTTGCCGTTAAAAATTATGAAAAACAAAAACAAAACAATACCACATTAATGATTATCATTGTATTGAATTTCTAGTACTAATATTCTATCATTACTTACGAGGAGTGGGAACAAAGATTTTAATATGTTTTCATTTATATGGATTAAAATGAAAAAAAAAAAATGTTCTTATGTTTTAATTCATTTGAATATTATGTTATTATTTTTTTTTTCTTTATATGATTTACTTGATTTTCAAGCGTTTGTTGAAAGTGTTTTCTTCTACTTTTGAAAGCAAAAGAAGAAGAAAAAAAAAAAAAAAAAAAAGTATTTTGTTGTTGTGCACAAAAGAAACGTATATATTTGATTGAAATGTTGAGTGAAAGATTTTGTTTAATTTTGTATTCCTAAAAAGAGAAAATTATTTATTTTTTTTTCAAATGTTAGTAATTATATAAGTTTTATTTGTATTACAATATAATACGTATCATACCAATGCTATCAAAGACTCTGGCTAATTTTGTATTACTACTTTGATCAAAATTAATTAAGTTTTCTTATTTTTCTTTATACTTATTTACTCATATGGGAACAAAAATACCTAAGTCATGGATTTTATACATTACTGATTCTATTCTCCTTTTTCTTTATACTTCCTTTCATTACTGATTCTATTCTCCTTTTTTTATTTTTGTTATTTTCTGAATTTGCCGTTTGGACGTTGTTGGAGCATGGTAGATTGTTTTCTTTTTTTTTTTTTTTCTCTTTCTTAAGTCTCCGTGTTTCTTCTAAATATTCATCCGAATTAGTGATCATTTCCAACAACGAAACATGGAAAATCCGTTGGACATGATAATGTCTCTAAGCAATTGCACCAACGATCGAAAGATTATAACCTGAATACATTTTCATAAAATTATGTCTCCACTGGACTGCAACTTGGGCAAAGTTGACGTGTACCAAACTATCAGTTGACATGATTATATATATATATATATATATATATATATATACTAGTCGTTTTAGAACTACTTCATATCCATTTTTCTTCTGGTTTGATATATTAAAGAAGAACCATGCTAGATTTAAAGCCTTATAATCTACTCTTCGCCTTGTTTCTCTTTGGCACTTTCTCCATGAATTATGCCTGCAACCAAATAGACCACGACTCTCTTTCAACCTTGGCCTTCAACCATACTTCTTCTCCTCCACTAAATTGGTCTTCCATTGATTGTTGCCAATGGGAGGGCATTTCTTGTGATTATAAACATCGAGTCACCCATATTTGGTTTCTCACGTTTAGATTTGAATAATGTAAGGTTTTGTTAGTTTCATATTTTCAATTTGTGTTCAATGTGATCCCCATTGTGGATAAAATAATTAATGATCCTGATTACTTTAAATGTTTGTTATCCCATTTACTATTGGTCTGCGGTGAAAACTCCATTGTGACAGTTAATTTCTCATGATTTTCACACGCGGCATAGCCTCTCTCACTGAATTTTAGTCATTTTGATATATCAAGTTGCGGAATAATTTTTATACATCACTCAATTTTAGTCATTTTAGTCTTGGATGCATAATAAAAAGAGAGATAACAAATAAATTCTAAAAAAGAAGTGAAAACAGAACAAAAAGGCAGTCCTCAGGAATTCAATTTCACTTGTATGCTCCATCTTCTAATATATATACACTTAACTATAAATAGTATTATCTAACTAGTTAATATATTAATATTCGATTTTTTTTTTTTATTTATTTTTTTTTTTATATTAACCTATGTTACTTATCCAAAAAAAAAAAAAATAGTATCCTCTTCTGTAAGGCATCACAACCCGTCTTTAATTACCAGGAGATTCTAAAAGCCATATGAATGACTGATGTTAAATTACTACTTATACCAAAAGTTTAAACTTGTTTTTTAAATTTTGTCGTGGTGAGAGGCAAGTGAGTGATCATGATCAATGACCACAAAGTCGATCTGCTGAAGAGCATATGAGCCTTTGACAGCTAGCTACTCTCTCTACAATACAATGAAATTTGCTGAAGTCAGGCATTTTGCCACTAGAACCGTCTAACCTAGCCGTTGGGACATTCAAATTCAATAGAAAAGCCAAAAAGTAGGCATTGGTCATTTTCCTTTCAATTTTCAGCTTGGTTCGACGAAACTACATGCAAAAATCTTGCATTAATGTAGTCAAAATCAATGATGTTGATCACTCAAATAATTTTCTCCGAAATCATGCATCATTTCTTTCAGATAGTTTGAGTCTAAGTCAAGCATCATTGGTCATAATTTCTATGCCTTCCAAGTCTTTAGTTTTGGTCATTTTCCTCCCAACTTTCACTTCATGATTTCTTTCAGACTCCAGATTTCCAAGTCATATAATTAGTACGTTTTCTTGTGCGCGAAGTTCAAAATACAATCATTAAAAGCAAGAATTTTTATATGAAGGATTTCAGGAAAGAATATTGGACAGCAATCCTAAAAGATAAATTTTTGAAAGTTTTTTAGCTACTTTTAAAAACCATCATTTTAATGCCTCTGCATATGAAGGCAACCCCGGACTTTGTGGCGCCCCACTTCCACATGAGTGTGCCCATTTTGTTAGCAACAATAGAGACATTCGGGATGAAGACAATGGGCATAAAATTCCATGGTTTTGAGTTACTGTGGTTCTTGGCTTCATTACAGGTTTTTGGGGAGTTTGTTGTCCTTTAGTTATTAGTTGTAAGTGAAGAGTTGCATATTTCCAATTCATGGACCACCTAAAAGATAGGTGTATAATGTTCTTCTTTAAAATTGCATATTGGTTATTTTAGAGTCTATTATCAAGTGGTCGTTACGGAGTCTGTCATCAATTTGGTTTCTCAAGTTTCGATATGAATAAGCCTTGTTAGTTTTCATACTTTTAATTTGTGTTCAATGTGATCACCTTTGGGGAAGAAAATTAATTAATCTTGGTTACTTTCTGTTGAGACAGTTGTCAATCTGGTAAAGAGATGAAAGTAAAACAATAGAGTAACTATAATAAAATGAGAATAGTAGAGATAGAATTCACCGTCCCCTTGATATTGTGGTGTGTGTTCCTTTTATAGATGGAGCTTGAGAGTGAGAGTCCTGCAAATACTTTCCTCAAATATTGGTAACAACCCTTGGAAGGTGGGATTGAGTTTGTTGAGAGGATCAATGATTACATTTGTTGAGACGACATCTCTCCCATAATAATCTCTGGAGAGGTTGTAAGTGACTTTGGATGTATCTGGACTTTAATTGATGAGATATGGTAGTTGGGCCAATCTGGTTTTCTCTTGTGAAGTGGACCTTCATGATCTTGTTTCGAACCGCCTGATTCTAAGATGGATCTGGCGTAACGGTTAGCTTTTTCTCCTTATGACTTTTGATTACAAAATTCCCTCAAGGCCTTTACGGATCCACCTTATAAGCCTTGAACTTTCATTCATTGTAGACCTCTGTTTCGATCGGGCTTTGTAAGTGGGAAAATATTTTGTCTAACCACTTTCTTTGGCATGCCATTTACAATTGGTCCGCAATGAAAAGCCACAACTTATTTGGTTATTGTGACAATCTCTCGAAATTTTCACGCGCGGCATAGTTTCCCCCACTGAACTTTACAGTCATTTTTGATACATCAAGTTGTAAAAAATGTGCAGTTGGGGATTGGGGCATAACAAGCACAACTTTAGCTATTAGCTTTTAGCTTTTAAAAGGAGAGAACAAAAAATTCTTCAAGAAATGTGAAAACAGAGTAGAATGCCTTTCTGTGGAATGCAATTTGATTGCTTCTATGGTCTTTCATTCTCGAAAACGAAAAAGCCCACTACGGGGCAAGTGAGATGGAATGAATTTCCTTGCATTATTACTCATGAAAATAATATTTTTTTAAAAAAGTATAGTAACTTCTTCCTGCTTTTTTGTTGAGATAGTTTCTGTAAATCACCAGATCATTATTTTAACTTTTTTCTTCAATTGTGGGCTGAGACTATCTTTTAATAGGTGAGACCCAACACATAGAATATGTAATTTAAATGGGAGTGAATTGACAGAATTAAGGTTCGATCCCAAGACATTTGACTTTTATACCATGTTAAATCACCCGTTATCCCAAAAGCTTAAGTTTAAGCTTATAGGAAGAAGTAAATTTAATCACTTAATCATTATTTTAACAATTTCCGATCCAAGAAGAATGGACTGGACTGGGTTGACGCATCTTCATCCTGAATTGGATCACTATACTGTCTAAAAGATCTGGATTGCAAGATTTGATTGTAATTTACTAGTTTTTGGGTAATATCATAGTATTACTTTCACTTATTCTAATTCTCCTATAAATATAAGCCTTTGTATTGAAAATATTACTAAGAATAAGAGCAAAATGTAGCCATTTGCGTCCCATAAATCCTTTGTGTTTATTTTTTTTTATTCTACCAGAGTGGAAACTACAAGCAATAATCTTGATTTAAAAGATTAGAAAAGAAAAAAAAAATCTTTATTTGAAAGGTGTATGTATTGATTTTTGAGACTGTTTGACGACTCGCGTCTGATCCCGTGTCTTTGAATTGTGGTTCCATTGCTTAATTTCCACAAACGTAGAGGTTACGATCTTCATCAATAGCAAAAGACTTTTGAATAATCGTTTGAAACAACACTTCTTAAGTATCTCATGCATATGCCAGACTTTCCCGGTCAAATTATTCCTTTGGCTTTGATTGATTTGGCCGTGATAAGAGTGTTGATACATAGCACAAGTGGTGGAGGGTTGAAGCATAGAGGAAATTAAGGAAGAAGTTTGTCAATTCCATATATAAGAATTTTTGTGCCGTAAAGTCATACATGCTTCCAAACCATATATACCAGATGAAACTACACGCAAGAAGCTTCATTTGTAGCCAAAATCAAACATAGGAAATGAAATCATGGAAAAAAGCACCGAAATTGGGAAAAACTAACAGTAGACAGGAGAAAATACTAGAGATTAGACCATTTTCCCTTTTGCATTAAATTCATTTTCAAAAGGAAGTGTGACTTTACCTTCTAATGATGCATTTTCAGTGGAAGCATTAGTCAAATATGAGCTAGGGTTTATTGTAGAATGTGAAGAGCATCTTGGCTTAGAGGAACACCCTTGTTTCCTATCTACGTGTTCTGACGTACAACACTAACTTTGTTAGACAGTTGGGTTCCTTTTGGTCTATATTTTTTCAACGTAAGACTTAATACTCATAAATGCACTTACAACAAATACCAATGAGAAAGGAATTCATTAAAAGAAGCTAAAATGCTAAGGATGGCAGTCACACCGCCTCCTTACATCAAACAACATGGCTTAACATTACCAACTAAACCATGGAACTGCAAAAAGAAAATAAAAATAAAAATAAAAATCCTCAAAAAGTGCGATTTTAAATCAAATTGCATGAAATTGTGTTTTTAAAAAATTACGATTTAAAATCAAATCATGATTAAAGAGACGTTTTTTTTTTTTAAAAAAAAACGTACAATTTTAAAAGCTAACCTACAATTTCTTTCTTTTTCTAGTACACCGAGATGGCGTGGTTCATTGTGAGTCTTACAAACTCTTGAAATTCAAAACGTAATTATCAAAATTGTCATCAACAAGGTTTGAAATAATGTTAGGTGGAGTGTAAAATGGCAACAGTAGCCGTGGGTTTCTAGTCCAAAAACGATTTTTCAACATAATTGACAAAATTAGCAGCCGTCGATATCGTGTTGGAAAGTTATACATGATTCAAGCATAGGAGAAAGTGAAAGGTTCGTCAATTCCTTGTGTTGGAAAGTTACACATGATTCCAAACCATGCCAAAGGAAACTGGACGCAAGAATCTTTTTTTGCATTAATTTTAGACACAAAATAACAATCAATTGATAGTGATCACTTGAATACTTTTCCATGACCAGTGACCACACATATATTTACCATTGGGATCACAACTATATATACAAGGTGTCACTTATTATAAATAATAAAAAGATGTTAAAAAATCAAACCATGTAGTTCTCTTATGGTCACAGCAATTTTAGAGATTAGTCGAAGAAAATCCATCCAAAATATCTTGCTTTAACTCCTCATCATCATGTACACATAACCCGTTGTTGTTAGTTATCAAAACACCATCCATATTCGTCGCTGGGAGCTTCTCCATTCTTAGCTTTCTCTTTCAGCTTACACTCAGTTTGTCTAACGTTAAACATGGGCAAGAGAAATCAGACAAAAAGGTTGTTGGGCAATAAATATACCTATCTAATTAGTGACCTCTTTGTCAATTGAAATAATAATTTGATGGTACGTATAGTAGTTGGCATTTAAGACAATGTCACATTTCCAGACCAGTCCTCCTTGGAAGAAATTTTCTACATGAAGTAACGCCAAGCGATGACACTATACTTTGGTTACGATGGATTTAAAAATCTCGGAGTTTTGGCTCTTAGGTTCAGTTTATTTTGGCGTAAAATGATATTTAAAAAGAGTTTTTTATATTTTTGGATATTTAGTGCGACGGAAAATAATAGTCAATGAAAACTATTTTCAGTTTAACGAAAAATGCCTCTTTAATTTTTTAAAAATTGTTTCTATTTTTTAAAACCGTAAACAATTTTCTGAGTTTTGAACACCTCATTCTCAAATCTATATACCTGACCAGGACCTTGTCGGGACTCGCCCAGAACCTTCTTAGGACCAACCCGGAACATGATCAGGACTTACCCGGAACATGATCAGGACTTCTTGAACAACTTGGAGTCAGGCCTTCCTTAGCACAAGCGCTAAGAGGACCTCGCCGAGACCAGACTAAGACACAGTCGGATCCGGTTAGGACATCGCCAGGACTCAATCGAGACCTATCCGGACACCGCCGGACTTGGTCGGGACCAAATTAAGACATTGTCAGGACTTGGTCGGGACCTGATCGAGACTCTACTTAGACCTAATCGAGACTCGCAGGAGTCGGCCAGGTGATTGCCAGGACCTGGTCGGGACATTTTCATAATTTAAAGTTTAATACGATTGATACATAAATTTGTAATTTTTCGTACATGCCAAACACCGGAAAATGTTTTCTAGAAAAATATTTTTTAGAAAAATATTTTCTTCTGAAAACAATTTCTAACGGAAAATATTTTACATCGAAACAAACGAGCCTTAGTGAATCCCAACTGACCAGTCAATTCCTATATGTATGGCTATCTAAACTTAAGAAAGTACAAGTACCGAACATATAAAGTGTTGGATCGAGTCTTTGATCTTCTCATCTGAAAACCAATTGGTATCATGAGACTTGAACCCATGGCCCTGGCTCTAATACCATTTATTGGATCGAGCCTTTGACCATCTCATCTGAAAATCAATTGGTGTCCAGTGAGAGAAGCTAAATCCTTTTATAGCATTTGAAATCGCACCCCGCAAAGATATTTGCAAATATATACCTAAAAGCAGTGGTTAGTACTAATGATTAAAAGATGACATATGATAGCCCATATGCTTATTTAGTATATTATTGATTGCGATATATATATATATATATATATATATATATATGTGTGTGTGTGTGTGTGTGTGTGT